>NC_091355.1:15272802-15290302 GCF_038502225.1 Cherax quadricarinatus | reverse complement strand
AATGTGGTGATTGCGTAATATCTTCACATTATACTTTTAAGACCAAAAATATATGCATTTCGACACCTGAATACACATAATGATGCCCATATATTTTAACAGCATCGCTGTATAAGACATTTCAAAACGACTTATAATCATTGCTCTTTCTAACACTTAACAATAACCAAGTAAATTCACTAGGCAGAGTTTTCTTAATCTTGCCTAACTTAATGTCAAGATTCCAATGCAAAAGATAAACGAAAGAACAAATTAAGTATAAGAAAGACAAACAGGTGAGAGCAATATCAAATCATAACTTGTTCGTAAAGATTACTCACGTCTTCCTTCTATATATAACATTGTCATCCATGCTCTTGCTTGCTGCTTCAGTGGAGTATATCTTCAACATAAATATTGTCTTATTTTTATTTCGTCTATTATTATTGACACAATAACATTAATGATAATTATTATTTTTTTTTATTTCATAACACCTATACAGATGAAAATTTTCAGTTAACGTTTCCCAACTTATAATGTTTTTTTTCAAGTTCCGTTTACTGCTCGCTCTTCCTCCTTTCCATTCTCACTGCATTTTTAAAACTCTACTTGGAATGTTGCTTCACACGGATTCCTAAACACTGTATCTATGAGCAATATTTTTTGATTGAGATATTACATATATATATATATATATATATATATATATATATATATATATATATATATATATATATATATATATATATATATATATATATATATATATATCGTGTCAAATACGTAAACCTTGCGATTTTGCCTTTAAATGGCAGCGCACTTCTTGCTGAACAGGGCAAGCGAAAATTTGTGTATGTAATAATTTTGCAAAAATCTTAGTGAGTCTAACAAAAAAATATATTTCATTGTGTTTGTTTATTATTAAATTATTGTAAACTTATATAAATTAGACACATGTGCAACAATTGGGTATCTTTATTGAGGAAACGTTTCGCCACACAGTGGCTTCATCAGTCCATACAAAGGAGAACGGGGAAGAACAGGAGGAGTTTGAGGTAATCAGTCCGTCAACCTTGAGTCGATGTGGTCAGTCCATCAATCTTCTTCTTTTCAAGATTGATGGACTGACCATATCGACTAAAGGCTGAGGGACTGATTACCTCAAACTCCTATTGTTCTTCAATGTTCTCCTTCGTATGGACTGATGAAGCCACTGTGTGGAGAAACGTTTCCTCAAAGACACCCAAGTGTTGCACATGTGTCTAATTTATCAACTTGTCGGTTCTCTGAACCATTCATCTACAAAAACTTGTATAAAATATATTTAGTTGGATCAGGCTAAATTAAATTGGGCTTGTTATGATAAGGTTAGGTTAGGTTCCTAGAGTTTTCTTGGTACAAAATCATTAATTTTTATAGTAACATAACTGAAAAAAATATATCTTTAAATGTATAAGAGAAAATTTTAGAAAGAACTTAATTTTAATTGAGTTCTTGCTAATTGACCAGTTTTACCTATTCAGCACGACATATATATATATAATATATATATATATATATATATATATATATATATATATATATATATATATATACACACACATATATATATATATATATATATATATATATATATATATATATATATATATATATATATATATATATATATATATATATATATATATTTATATATATATATATATATATATATATATATATATATATATATATATATATTATATATATATATATATTTATATATATATATTATATATATATATATATTTATATATATATATTATATATATATATATATTTATATATATATATATATATATATATTTATATATATATATATATATATATATATATATATATATATATATAATATATATATATTTATATATATATATATATTCTTGTTTCACTCCCAGTCTTAGCCAGGGAGAATGTGGATGATAATATAGTCTACTGTAGAGTTACAGTGAAGTAAATTAGTTATATTTCTATATTATATCAATGCTTCGTGCGATGTTAATATAGCAAACAATATGCATTTTTCAAAATGTTTACAGTAAGAAATAAATATTAGAAAACACACACTTTTAGCGTAAATAATTGAAAGTTGTTATTGTTTAAAATGAAATTATTTTTTACAAGATTTCTTTTAAAAGGGTTCTATCGCATATATACACACACACACACACACACACACACACACACACACACACACACACACACACACACACACACACACACACACACACACACACACAACATTCCACAGTAACTCGCAGTCCAGTACCCTTCAAAAGAGTAAAAAGCATGTTCAGAAAATGGTAAGAAATAAATAATTCAGAGATTGTACTGAAATGCAGATGGGGTAACCAGCAAGTGTGAAGCCATGAGAGAAAGAGTTGAGATGTGTTAGTTAGGATATGAACCCGGCTGGGTTCATATCCTAACTCTAACAGAGACAGAACTCTTTGGGATGATACCAAATTCGGTTTTCCCAGAGGGTTACCAAACTGTTAAAATGGAAAGGTCAGCTAGAGTATGGAGCAGCGCTGATGGTCAGAAATCATTAGTGTTTAGAGGAACTAGCTAATTTGAAAACAAGAGAGTTCTAGGCCTGTACAGCAGGTATTGTAGTAATCAAAGACATTAAAGTAATAGTGGCAATATATAATCCACCAACAAACAAGGAAGAAGAATGATCATAATAAGGCAAGGATTCACGTACTGGAAATTGTTGGGTGAGTAAACAGAAATGAAGCTATATTACTAGTGCCAGGAGACTTCAACCACGGTGGAAATGACTGGGAAAACTTGAGCACCCGAGAAGGAAGAGAAACACGGAGAGCAAAATTTATGAATAAACATATAAAGAAACTTTCTGAGCCAACATGTGAACGAGAGAAACAGAGTGAAGGGAGGAGATGAACCAGCGAAACTTGATTTAGTTTTCACACAAAATGAATGTGACATATTAGTCAACAGGACCCCGCGATTGTCAGGTACTTAACTTGAGTACCTCAGAAAATGCCAAGAGGCAGGAAAAGCAGAGAGAGCCCATGATTTAACTATGAGTAGAGAAAGGTCAAGGGAAAAAGCGTGAGAGCTTAAAATAAAATACAGCAAATAAAAATGTAGGAAGCCGAGAGGCAAGCAGAGCTATAAAAGAATTTGCAAGAACAAAAACGGTGGTTGAAAGACTGTAACTGTAATAGCATCGAAGGACAACACAGCCACATGAAAAAAAAAAACATTGTGCTGGAGAAAGTTATAAAGATGAGGAAAGAAGAAAGAACGCTAACAGATAATGACTTGGGAAAAAACTCAAAGAAAACTTCTTAGAGGAAAATGGAGACACTATAAAGAGAACACTATAAACAGAACAAACCAGCAGGTGCTGGAAAGTATCAACGCATCATAATAAGAGACCAGACTCCCGAAAGAACTGGATGTAACAAAAGCATTGCGACGAGTTAACATTTATCCAGGGGACTGAGGGAAGGGGAAAAACGACTTTGTGTCCCAGTAATAAAGATATTCAACCAGTTTTTCCAGGCAGGACGGCTGCCAGAAATTTAGAAAATTTGCTATTATGACGCCTACCAAACGTACGTGATGCTGACGAAGGTGGTCTATGAGGCGAGTCCAGGAGCTTAGTATGACCCCAGCAAACACAAATCGGTGAGTTCATTTACATGTATGTACACAAGCACATATAAACACGCATGCACACATACATAAATAAGCATGTATACACAGACATAATGCACCCATGCTCACATATGATGCACATATTTACACACGTACACACACACACACACACACACACACACACACACACACACACACACACACACACACACAGAGACTACAAAGAGACCTGGACAGGCTTCAAGCCTGGTCCAGAAACTGGCTCCTTGAGTTTAACCCTGCCATATGCAAAGTCGTGAAGACTGGGGAAGGGCAAAGAAGACAGCAGACACAATATAGTCTAGATGGCCAAAGACTGCAAACCTCACTCAAGGAAAAAGATTTGGGGGCGAGTATAACACCGAGCATATCTCCTGAGGCGCACATCAATCAGATAACTGCTGCAGCATACGGGCGTCTGGCAAACCTACGGATAGCGTTCCGATGCCTCAGTAAGGAATCGTTCAAGACTCTGTATACCATTTACATAAGGCCCTTACTGGAGTATGCAGCACCAGTTTGGAATCCACACCTGGTCAAGCACGTCAAGAAATTAGAGAAAGTGCAAAGTTTTGCAACAAGACTAGTCCCAGAGCTAAGGGGATTGTCCTACGAAGAAAGGTTGAGGGAAATTGGCCTAACGACACTGGAGGACAGGTGGGTCAGGGGAGACATGATAACGACATATAAAATACTGCGCGGAATAGACAAGGTGGACAAAGACGGGATGTTCCAGAGATGGGACACAGACACAAGAGGTCACAATTGGAAGTTGAAGACTGAGATGAATCAAAGATGTTAGGAAGTATTTCTTCAGTCATAGAGTAGTCAGGCCATGGAATACCCTAGAAAGTGACGTAGTGGAGGCGGGAACCATACATAGTTTTATGGCGAGGTATGATAAAGCTCATGGAGCAGGGAGAGAGAGGACCTAGTAGCAATCAGCGAAGAGGCGGGGCCAGGAGCTATGACTCGACCCCTGCAACCATAAATAGGCGAGTACAAATAGGTGAGTACGTACACACACACACACACACACACACACACACACACACACACACAGGGTTAAAGTGGCACTTACTGTCATGAACCAGTGAAATTTTACCTTACCGCAAAACCTAAATGTTAATGATTTCTCTGATTACATTTGAACAGTAATAACAAGGAGACCATGCGTAATAATAGTGATATACAAGCCCTCTCTAAATAGCAGGAGATCAAGAGCTAAGTAGGAGGAAAATAGCAGGACAACGAAGAACATTTTTAGATTTAGAAGAAAAAGAAATGTAAAGAAATACAATTTAGCGAATGAAATTGCAATAAAGTTGAGGAAGACTGAGTAAATCTGGTGCTGCATAAAGGATCAGAATTACGAAGAATGAGACTGATGGAGATTGCACTGGAGTATGTTCTAACCCAACTCGTAAAACATGCAACAAGTATGCAAGCTGAATATGTACCAGCAAGACTAGATAAAGTCTTCAGCCGAAGTGAATTGGACATCCTGGAAACCGACTGTGGTAAAGAAATTTCAATTTCACTAAGATTAAGATATTTTTAACTAAAAAGCATTAACATAAATAAAAGAAGATACTGTAATAAGCTTTGATCATCTGGAGGAAATGAAAGAAGAAAGAAAAGAAACAGAAACCACGAGTATGCTTATCAAGCATTTTTTCCTTCAAGTTCATTGAATCAATAAAGACCAGATATGATATTTGCTAGAAAGGTTTCTCGCCAACAGTAAACCTGATATTTACTAGAGCTCAAGCTCATCAACACTAGAACTTGTATCTTCTAGAAAGTCGAAACACTATCAATATTCAGTATAGCACTGCCTATAAAGGATCAGAAAATAATATAATTTTCCAAATTTACCTTCCATAAGCGAACAGGTCCAATTGAAGATGATACCTCGTACTAGGAATGGCTTGAGACAGGCGAAACAAATGCACAAATATAATAGGCCAGAGTGAAGATAAGTGTCCATATCAAAAAAAAAATTATAACCGACAGAATATAGTATATGTATAAAAAAAATACGAGAATTTTGCTTTATAAGTGAATCAAATGAAGAATTTTTTCAAGAATGATTAAATAAAAACTGGGATAGCATTTAAGCATTAGATGCTGCAAAATAAAAGAGAAATTTTAAAAAAGCAAAATCAATGTAGGATTTGGTTAGTTTAATTTTAAAACCTGTTGAGTAGTCAAAAAAAAAAAAAAGGCTACATTTCACATGTACCTGCAAAGAATACATACAAGAAATAAAGAAAACGCCCAGTGTATACACCTCTCTCTATATACGTACATGTATATACCAATAACACTGCGACTAGCCGGGGGATCGAACCCGTGTTGTTTTAGTCCGCCTCATGGTGAGCGAAATTTCAGGACGCTCTAACCCATTGGACCATCCAATCTTACAAAGATCACGTACCCACGGTAAACCCACGATACACCCACGGTACACCCACGGTACAGCATCTAAACCTGCTGGGTGGGTCATCTTTGTAGGATTGGATGGTCTAGATGGTTAGAGCGTACTGAATTTTCGCTCACCATGAGGCGGACTGAAACAACACGGGTTCGATCCCCCGGCTAGTCGCAGTGTTATTGGTATATACATGTATGTTTATAGAGAGAGGTGTATGCACTGTGCGTTTTCTTCATTCTTTTTTTTTTTTTTTTTTGACTACTCAACAGGTTTTAAAATTTAACTAACCAAATCCTACATTGATTTCGCTTTTTTAAAATTTCTCTTTTATTTTGCAGCATCTAATTCTTAAATGCTATCCCAGTTTTTATTTAATCTTGAAAAAATGCTTCACCTCATTCACTTATAAACTCTTAACAAAACAAGAAAAAAGCGAAGCTCCGATATGTAAATGTGAAAGTAAGAAAAGAAGAAACATTAGAAAAGGAATTTTAGAGAGAAGAAAATCACGCTCCTGTCTAATATTATGTTAATAATTTAACTGTAAATAGCGAATTAAAATGAAAAAGGTAAATGTGAGAGACGATAAATATAAAATTCTACAATGTATTTACATAACATTAATTATTGGCTAAAATAAACCTGAACTCAAAACTGTCATTTAAAAGGTTGCCAGCCACATGGCATGCAAAATGAAATGTGTATATTTTACAATGTATATACACCTGGAGGTGCATATCTGAGTATATATATATATATATATATATATATATATATATATATATATATATATATATATATATATATATATATATATATATATATATATATATATATATATAGAAACCACGAACAGGTGGTATTTAATCAATAACAACACTGCGACTAACCGGGGGATCGAACCCGTGTTGTTGCCCACCTCATGGTGAGCGAAAATTCACGGGTTCCCGCAAGGATGTTTATAATTTACTCAGTAGTTTGCGGGAAGAATACTTGAAAAACGAGGTAAATATTGCAGCGGGAATTAATTTTTTTGTAAAATAAATAATGACAGTAAATCTCTACGAGAAGCATAAAACAGAGTTGAATATTTAGTGTAAATCCAAAGGAAGAAAAAAGATATTAGACACGCGAATTCTTATTATGTAAAAAGACACAAGTGCAACTAATGTGACCTTTTATTGTGGCAACGTTTCGATCTCCATGAGCTTGATAAAGCTCCTGGAGAGCGAAACGTTGCCACAATAAAATGTCACATTAGTTGCCCTTGTGTCCTTTTACCTAACATATTGTCGGCAATTCTACCAACATTAATACCTGAATCCTTATTAGAAAAGATATAATGGAAGTGTTGCATAAAGAGAGAAAGAGAGAGAGAGAGAGAGAGAGAGAGAGAGAGAGAGAGAGAGAGAGAGAGAGAGAGAGACCTACAACTACCTAACTGTACCCACCTAGAAGTAATTGTATTGGTGGAGAATCCAGTCCTACCTGTGCCTCTACATTTTTCTCTAACCTTTACGATATTCCTAGACTCTTGGATCTCATCATTCCACTTAAAAATATCTGTGTAATAACCTTTCACTAAGTCCTTACTCAAACTGGTTTACTTATTAACTCTTCTTAGACCGACCAATTTTTTACAAGAGCCTGTTATCATTATTTACATCTGGAACATTCATCTATGCCATCTTGCTTTATTATAACAATATTGTTAGGTTTACGCAAATAAGCCGGACATAGGAGAGAGGAGCTTGCGACGACGTTTCGGTCCGACTTTGTAAATGGTCCAAGTCGGATAGAAACGTCGTCGTAAGCACCTCTCTCCTATGTGCGGGATATTTGTGTATTGTTCAAGTCACGGTATTGTGCCTTTTTGTTATTTGTGAGGTTTAGTTTATTTAATTTTCTTTGTCGTCACTCTCAGCTTAGCCACAAATGTAGGGGCAAATCTGATATTTTCTGAGCATGTTTGCTCAGGTAAGAGCTCTACCTGGTGCTCATCCTAGAACAGAGTTGACTTCTCATACACAAGGTCCTGAGGGTTCGCATTTCTTTCGACTCCTTCTCACTCTCGTCTCTGTAACGATCATTTTACCTAATATTTTGGCTCTTGCTTTTTACTCCTTGCTTCTTCCCCGATTCTTTGATATGGAATTACTGAGCCTTTTGTTAGTTTATAGTATTCGGTCTTATTATCTGGTCCTGTTCCGTTATCTTCCGTCAGTTGTGGCTATGAATCAGCTTTGGTTATCTTTTAGCTCTCGCTGCTTTCTCATTATCAAATTATCTTCACATTCTTCTAAATCCTTCCATAATCATTCCTAGCTCTTCTTAGTCACCAGTTTTCTGTAGATCCCACTCACACGTTATGTACACCGAGATATATATTTCCCACAGCGTATGTGTGCTGGGAATTTACTTAATCTCTATTTTAGGGATCAAAGTGTTTCTGTCTGGTGGTGAAAGGTTACATGCTTCCTTAATCACCTTAGTGTAGCCGATAGACTTTTAACTCCATTCCCCAACCATGCACAGAAAGGTGTACATCTCTGTGTATACACGCTAAAAATTTACTTTATTTTTTTTTTTGTTTTAGGGTTGAAGGTATTCTTAACTAAATCAACAAGTGAATTGCAGCTTTAATGACCTTCATGTACTCGATAGCCTTTAAACCCTATTAGCCAACCAACCTGTAGGCTTCTCAGCCTGTGCCGCATTTATATTTCTAATCTTAATAGTTTTCTTTCATATTACGTATAGCCTCTCTTACATTGAATATAATGTTTTCCCTTCCGTTGTCATAAGACTTCGTAGTCACTCGCTCTGAGTGACTACGAAGGAAGAGTATTATTCTTCCCTCACATGTTTTTATGCCTTCAGCATGTTGGCCTGTGAATTTCCCTGTACTGTCTCCTTCAGTTTAATTCACCATGTCTCTTATATTTTATCCAGATTCCAGTTTTCCTAGTTCATTTATGCCTGTAACTCAGTGCCTCTTGCATGTCTTCGTTCTTACACTCTCTGGTGGTAGACATTGATGTGTCATTCAGAGTGACAGCAAATTTACAAAACACAAGGAATCTAGTTGCCCTTGAGGGTGTTGAAAATAAGCTTTATTTCGGTTAGAGTAGCGTCAATCGTTGAAGTTTTATTAGACTGCCTTGTATTTTATACAATATTTTTGCATTGTTCCAATTTATTCTATGTTGGTGATTTTTAAAATGTGGCTAAATTTTGGGTTCAGTGATTCTCATGCAAACAAAACTGCAGCCCTTGCAAGGTATTCAATAATGTTTTTATTGTCTTTGAGTGGTGAAGGCTTTCGATTTACTATAAAATAGTTTTGGTTCAATTCCTGAACTCTTACTGGAGGATGAAAATTTACTTCTATAATAGACTTCTTTAATCTTGTTTGCATTTGTTTAGTGTGGTTGTTTAAATCAGTTTACGTGATTTGGCGTTTGTGGGATTTCTGTAGACAATAATATCAATTCATTTTGTTGAAAATAAATAGTGAAACTTACTCATTTCTAGCCACAACTAATGAAAATATGGTCTACTTACCTATTCCGCGACAAAAATAGTCATTTACTTACGTAAGAGATACATAGCGAGGTGAAGAATGCCGTTGAAGTCTTCCTTAGCAATGAAATGTGTACCATTACGTATTCTCCTCCATTAAGAACTACCATAAGACTGACCTATTAGGTGGTCACACAGTTGTAAACTGTAGAAACAGAGATCCCTAGTACTTGTAGAGTTGTCGTGGTCCCATACCTAGATACACACTCTAGAAATCCAGCGATATTACACAAATGACCACATAATTGAGAAGTTTAACTGCTATGCTGCTAAGAGACCTTTACTGAAATCATATCGACTGCCATATACTAGATATTAAAACTGTTGTTGTTTGTCGTGAGATTAGTGTTTTAAGAATTTTGCCAGCAAACAGATTTTGTATTCACTGTGCTCATTGTTTGAAAAATGAATTAAATATGCCTTTATCCGCAAAGAAGGTTGTTAACGTGTTCTAAAAGAATGGTGGTAGATGTGATTTAGAAAGCTTGTTAGTTCGTCACCACATCTGTTTACCAAACAAATACTCGCTATTTCTGACTGATCAGCCTTTACCATGTCCTTGCATAAAAGGGGGGAGATATAATTTTTTCTGCCTTATTTCCATCTTTGACAGTCTCGAAATAGTTCTTACAGATAGCAAGAGAATTTCAAAAATCATTGCGCAACACCTGCATTTCGGAAGCAAAATGCTCTGAAGGTAAATTAGCAATTTATTGACTGAGAGTAACAACAGTCTCATTATACAAATTTAGATGTGGAATCGTGTCGTCTGAAGACTGGCCAACATTCTCCTTCCTATATTCGCAAGCAAGCTTGTCTGTAGCGTTTCTGTTGGGTTGTAGGGAAAATTTCTGTTCGTCGTTCTGAAAAAAAGGCAGCACCAGCTGCCTCGGGTTTTCAAGAATAGCCTGACCAAAGCTAATCTTCAAGCTTAATTACAAACTACCGAAAATGGGGTATGTAACTATGCATAGATCCAGCTTCTTGGATCAAGAGCCCCTCACCAGTATCAAAACACCTCCCATAGGGGAACACTAACCAAAACCGTGAAATCATTTTCAGCATAAACTAATTTAAAGTGCATTGGTCAGGTTTTTAACTCTATCTCGAGAAGAGCATGACAGTGATAACAAAACAAATGTCTATGAGCTGAACAAGTTTTTCTTCACAGTCAGGATGTGCGAGAGGATTCTTCACCTCGTTATGTCGATGTGTAACAGTGTTTTAAATAAGCTTTGAGATCAAATAAATGAAGGTATCCAACCGTTCAGGGAGATTCTCAATTGTTAAAAATGATCTAATTTGACTCATTCCTTGATATTAAATTATGTTGTTCAATAAATATTCAATAGGTACTACAGCTCCATATATAAAACAAAAATAAAACAGGCTTTATAATTTCAATAATAAATTGTTGTAGCTAAAAAATAAATAGGGATCAAATACCTAGCAATACATTCAGTACTCCGTACTGCACCTAGTTCTCTAATACCTGTTCACAGTATTTATTCTCTCTCTCTCTCTCTCTCTCTCTCTCTCTCTCTCTCTCTCTCTCTCTCTCTCTCTCTCTCTCCCTCAAATATCTTTTCTGTCTTTATCTCTCCCACTCACACTGTTTCTCCTCTCCTTATCCTCCCTTCCCGTCCCCCTTGTGTAAATATCAGCAGAGGACATAGTTAGACCATAGCTGACAAAATTATGTTTTATGTGGAAGGGGTGAATGCAAGAGGAAGAGAGTAGAAGATATATATATATATATCTATATATATATATATATATATATATATATATATATATATATATATATATATATATAGAGAGAGAGAGAGAGAGAGAGATTTAATTCTTCAACGTGTCAGGATACTCACGACTGATGTATGAAGCTCAGGACAAAAGTGACACCACGACAGATTTCGTGTGCATATTTTTCCCAGCTTTCCCGAGGATGTGTTTGAATATCCATATCTTAGTGACTCTCTCTCTCTCTCTCTCTCTCTCTCTCTCTCTCTCTCTCTCTAATAGCATCCATTGTTCAACGCAGAAGAAAAGAATTGGCATTGCTTCTTCTTTTCGATTTGGTTGGTTGGTTTCTGTATTATCAATGACAAAATCCTATCCTAGATGGCAAGAATAAACATAGCTGCCATGATTCTCTGACCCACATCCATTATACAAGTTTCAACCCGGATTGTAAACTTGTTATTCTTAGGTGAACGTAACAAATTGTTTTAAATAAGCATCCTGTGGGATTTGAAAACACACACACACACACACACACACACACACACACACACACACACACACACACACACACACACACACACACACACGGAAAAACAGGGAAGTGGCCATATGACTGATCCAGAAGCGAGTGCGTATGGGCAAGAATAGAGGATAAGCGACAATTTGAGAATAACATAACAGCACATCAGGAGGAAGACGACAGTAAAGAATTTTATTTTTTTTATTATCACATTGGCCGATTCCCACCAAGGCAGGGTGGCCCGAAAAAGAAAAACTTTCACCATCATTCACTCCATCACTGTCTTGCCAGAAGGGTGCTTTACACTACAGTTTTTAAACTGCAACATTAACACCCCTCCTTCAGAGTGCATGCACTGTACTTCCCATCTCCAGGACTCAAGTCCGGCCTGCCGGTTTCCCTGAACCCCTTCATAAATGTTACTTTGCTCACACTCCAACAGCACGTCAAGTATTAAAAACCATTTGTCTCCATTCACTCCTATCAAACACGCTCACGCATACCTGCTGGAAGTCCAAGCCCCTCGCACACAAAACCTCCTTTACCCCCTCTCTCCAACCTTTCCTAGGCCGACCCCTACCCCGCCTTCCTTCCACTACAGACTGATACACTCTTGAAGTCATTCTGTTTCGCTCCATTCTCTCTACATGTCCGAACCACCTCAACAACCCTTCCTCAGCCCTCTGGACAACAGTTTTGGTAATCCCGCACCTCCTCCTAACTTCCAAACTACGAATTCTCTGCATTATATTCACACCACACATTGCCCTCAGACATGACATCTCCACTGCCTCCAGATTTTAAATCTGAAAGACTACATTTTCGTGGGAAATAAGCTGTAAACCACACTCTAGAAGAACTCTGAGATAAGCCTAGTACAGAACATTTTCTCCAAGGTTGACGTACTGATTATATATTTATTTCACTACTACACCTGCTACCTCTGTATTTGACTAGAGAAGCCTACTCCGTGGGCAAAACGTTTCAATAATAAAGGTACTTGTCTCTTGCACATGTGTCTTAATCATCAATATGTACAGAGCATTTCGACTGAGTGCGTGTCGGCTAAATAACTAATGTAGCAAATGAGCGTCTGGCAAATCAAAGATAAACTTTCAGAAAATTAAAAAATAAGAGACGAGAGAGAGGGGTGGATAGATTGCATTTCATTGGACTGTAAGAAGCCTTCGACACAGTTCCTCACAAGAGGTTAATGCAGAAGCTAGATGATCACGTACGCATAACAGGACAAACACTGCAATGGGTCAGAGAATATCTGACAGCGAGACAACGAGTCATTGTACGTGACGAGGTGTCAGAGTGGGCGCCTGTGACGAGAGGGGTTTCGCAGGGGTCAGCCCTAGGACCTTTGCGGTTTTTGGTATATGTGAATGACATGACGGAAGGGGTAGATTCAGAAGTGTCCTCGTTTGTAGATGTGAAGTTAATGAGGAGAATTAAATCGGATGAGGATCAAGCAAGACTACAGAGAGACCTGAACAGGCTAACAAGCCTGGTCCAGCAACTGGATCCCTGAATTTAACCACGCCAAATGCAAAATCATGAAGATCGGGGAAGGGCTAAGAAGACCGCGGACAGAGTATAGTCTAGGTGGCCTAAGACTGCAAACCTCACTCAAGGAAAAAAATCTTGGGGTGAGTATAATATCGAGCAGATAACCTGAGGCGCACATCAACCAGATAACTGCTGCAGCATACGGGCGCCTGGCACACCTAAGAATAGCGTTCCGTTACCTACAAGACTCTGAACACCGTGTACGTCAGGCCCATATTGGAGTATGCAGTACCAGTTTGGAATCCGCACCTGGTCACGCACGTCGAGAAATTAGAGAAAGTGTAAAGGTTTGCAACAAGACTGGTCCCAAAGCTAAGGGGATTGTCCTACGAAGAAAGGTTAAGGGAAGTCAGCCTGACGGCACTGGAGGACAGGAGGGTTAGGGAAGACAAGGTGGACAGAGACAGGATGTTCCAGAGATGGGACACAGAAACAAGGGGTCACAATTGGAAGCTGAAGACTCCGATGAGTCAAAGGAATGTAAGGAAGTATTTCTTCAGTCATAGAGTTGTCAGGAAGTGGAATAGCCTAGAAAGTGACGTAGTGGAGGCGGGAACCATACATAGTTTTAAGACGAGGTCTGATAAAGCTCATGGAGCAGGGAGAAAGAGGACCTAGTAGCGATCAGTGAAGAAGCGGAGCCAGGAGCTATGAATCGACACCAGCAACCACAAATAGGCGAGTACAAAAAGGTGAGTACACACACACACACACACACACACACACACACACACACACACACACACACACACACACACACACACACACACACACACACACACACACACACACACACACACACACACACACACACACACACACACACACACACACACAGTTATATTCACCTCGTAAGCATAACTTGGTAAGGACACACTAACGATATATAAAATACTTCACAGAGCTTGAAACGATGAGTTATGAAATTCCCTTTTTAGATGTTTGAGGGAGAAAAAGTGGTATGATAACTACACTCAATACCAAGATTTGTTTTCAGCAGCGAAAACAGTAAGAAGAATCAACAACTTGAAACTAGAAAGAGGTATACCGATGGATGCTAGGAATTGCTTTGTCACGTAGTGCTACAACAGTTTAATGGTTTAAAACAGCAGGAAGTTAGTGTTACAAAAACAATCGCGATTACATGAAATTTTCAACAGTGATAACGGAACTAAATGTGCTTATAAATGCTCTTGTAGGATTTATTGGCAAATAAAAGTTAATAAAATATATGTAACCACATATTCACATATGTGCGAATATTTATGTACTATCACTACGCCCACATACTCGCGCATGCGCTCGCGCGAACACACACACACACACACACACACACACACACACACACACACACACACACACACACACACACACACAAACACACACACACACACACACAAACACACACACACACACACACTAAACCAGACATGCAGAAATATATATAAGGTTTTTCCCCAACATTTTTTTCCCCTTTTGTGTCTCTTGGTTTTAATCCAACACATGTATGCTTCATATTTCCATTATTTACAATACTTTCCATTAAAGTGTAAATATCTTTAATGACAATACAGTAAAGATAATGCAAAGATGTTGCTTTATGGACAAATGTGAATTGCAATTTTTATCTGTATGATAAAGCAGTGACTTCAGCATTAATATTAAAAGATTGTTATGATTTTTCTATTTTCATGGGGTTGAGGATAAATAAGAAAATATTTCATATGTAATTGGATCTTGTTGAAGCCTCCTCGGAAATCTCTAGTAAAAGGTTTAATTCCCCTTCGTTTATAATTCCCATTGATTTCAAACGGAATATAGAACAGGTTTCCACAAGCCAAAGAAATGCACTCCTTGTTTCAGAGAGGAAAGCCTCCAGAGATCTTAGAAAAAACCTTTTAGTGTCTATGGCTGGAATTTTCATTGGCCTTGTGGGAGTCTTTTTGTGATTTTTTTTTTTTTTTTTTGAGAGAGAGAGTTTAAGTAAGTTTTACTTGTACTTTTAAAAATTCTTCCAGGATCATAATCAGAGCCTCATAGTGACTTGAGTCTTTTTCGATGAGACCTACAGAAGCCTTCCAGGAAGACTTTAGGAACCTTCCAGGAGGCCTACAAAAATCTTCCAGAAGGCCTGAAAGAGTCTTACAGAGAGCTATACAAAGGCCTCGTCGATACATTGGAAGGAGGGTTTCAAATGTTTTAAAGGATTTTTCCAGCACCTCTCCAAGGGCCATTACAGCAACATTTCTGGAAAGAATTTCGCCTATTCCAAAATGTATTAATATTTATACTACGGTAAGGGTGGGGATTCAAGTCACGACAAGTAAGTCTTGAAACTCCAGGCCAGCGCGTCATTACGATTATGTATTAATGTACGTTTCACTCGTGCAATTTCTAAACGTTATATAATTTTCAATGCATTTTCTAGAGATTTTTTGAGGAGGAAGGGGGATGGGGTCTTCAGAGGTATTTAAAAATGTCTTAACAGATTTAAAGCTGTATTTTAAAATGTGTCCCAGGTGTATTTTCAAGACCATCCAGAAGCCCTTCGTGGTCTTCCTGAAGACACTGCTTAGATAGACTGAAAAGACCCAATGGGTAATGTCCAACTGGTTTCTGCTTGCTGTATCTATGTAAGAAAATAAATAGATATCATAACATTGATCATTTGTGAACTATGTCTAAATGTATATTGTTATTTGTACATTTTGTAAATAATAAAGAGATGTTATTACTGTACCTGTAGTGTTTTTCCTCCGTCATGTATAACACACACACACACACACACACACACACACACACACACACACACACACACACACACACACACACACACACACACACACACACACACACACACACACACATATATATATATATATATATATATATATATATATATATATATATATATATATGTAAGATACATGGTAGTGAACGACTGTCAATATATAAATATAATACTGGATATGGACTAGAACTGTGGTTGATTAATACAGCAGACCCATCGCTGTAACCACTTAAGTATGGAAGTATGGAGCTTAAAATAAAATTGTTTTCAAGATGTACAAATTTGGTTGTATCAGTGGCACCAACTGTGACCCTGCTGTCTCATTCCACAGCCTACAAAACTTTCGTGGTACATTTATTCTCATTCCCTTCAAAGCTGAGAGACTGCTATCAAAAGCAACACGAGTCTGACGCTCAGCTTCTAAACACACCATTCAGCTGATGCTCCAGCTGTCACTATGGTAATCTTCTGCCGAACAAAATAAGAACCTTGAGATTCGGCTACCAATCAGAATGAAAATGGTGCTCCCGCAAAAAATCACCTGTTTCAGCTAGTAAACATATTTGCCTGGTGGTTATTTGACAAAATCTGTAACGAACATGGACTCCACCCACGAAACACAAGGGTTGAATTTAAGAAGGGCCTGCCCAGCCTAGGTCATTATGGCTACTGTAGTATTTCTCCATTCTTAGGTTTTTATCCATCTACCAAACACACCATAAAGCTGGTACTCCAGCAACCAAATAATATATACCTGGATCTTCAGCTATTAAAATAAAATGAGCCTTTTGATTCCAGCTGCCACAAAATGCTATAAAGATAGGTCTCTACCTACTATATGAACCTACTGATCTTACTGCCAAACACGAAGATAATAATAATATGTAGCAGGCTATAAATGTGAAATACTATATTGGGCAGAATTTTTTCTTAACACTTAAAAACCCTAATCTGATTCAGCTACTATTTCCATCAGCTTACCAAACTTGTCAACAAGATTTTTTTAGAGTTTAGTGACATCAACTTTCGGCTCTTAGTTTCACTTGTCATTACTTATGACGTCCGGTCTCTCTGGGGGTTAAAAAGGTTGAATCAAATGACTCGATTGAAATCAGTGGGTGGTACAGGTATACGACACGTCTCGACTGGGACGGATCATCAA
>NC_091355.1:15240302-15262802 GCF_038502225.1 Cherax quadricarinatus | reverse complement strand
AGTGCGCCACTCACCCTTTTCCCCTCATCAATTCACCTCATCTTTCATAGACCCATCCGCTGACACATCCACTCCCAAATATCTGAATACATTCACCTCCTCCATACTCTCTCCCTCCAATCTGATATCCAATCTTTCATCACCTAATCTTTTTGTTATCCTCATAACCTTACTCTTTCCTGTATTCACTTTCAATTTTCTTCTTTTGCACACCCTACCAAATTCATCCACCAATCTCTGCAACTTCTCTTCAGAATCACCCAAGAGCACAGTGTCATCAGCAAAGAGCAACTGTGACAACTCCCACTTTATGTGTGATTCTTTATCTTTTAACTCCACACCTCTTGCCATGACCCTTGCATTTACTTCTCTTACCACCCCTTCTGTAAATATATTAAACAACCGCGGTGACATCACACATCCTTGTCTAAGGCGTACTTTTACTGGGAAATAATTTCCCTCTTTCCTACATACTCTAACTTGAGCCTCACTATCCTCGTAAAAACTCTTCACTGCTTTCAGTAACCTACCTCCTGTACCATACACTTGCAACATCTGCCACATTGCCCCCCTATCCACCCTGTCATACGCCTTTTTCAAATCCATAAATGCCGCAAAGACCTCTTTAGCCTTATCTAAATACTGTTCACTTATATGTTTCACTGTAAACACCTGGTCCACACACCCCCTACCTTTCCTAAAGCCTCCTTGTTCATCTGCTATCCTATTCTCCGTCTTACTCTTAATTCTTTCAATAATAACTCTACCATACACTTTACCAGGTATACTCAACAGACTTATCCCCCTATAATTTTTGCACTCTCTTTTATCCCCTTTGCCTCTATACAAAGGAACTATGCATGCTCTCTGCCAATCCCTAGGTACCTTACCCTCTTCCATACATTTATTAAATAATTGCACCAACCACTCCAAAACTATATCCCCACCTGCTTTTAACATTTCTATCTTTATCCCATCAATCCCGGCTGCCTTACCCTCTTTCATTTTACCTACTGCCTCACGAACGTCCCCCACACTCACAACTGGCTCTTCCTCACTCCTACATATATATATATATATATATATATATATATATATATATGTATATATATATATGTATATATATACATATATATATATATACATATATATATGTATATATATATATATGTCGTGCCGAATAGGCAGAACTTGCGATCTTGTCTTAAATAGCAACGCTCATCTTGCCATATAGGACAAGTGAAAATTTGTCTATGCAATAATTTCGCCAAAATCATTCTGAACCTAAGGAAAAAAATATGTTTCACTGGATTTGTTTAGTATTAAATTATTGTAAAGAAATCTAAAATATATTTAGTTAGGTTAGGCTAAAATACATTGTTCTTATTGTAATAAGGTTAGGTTAGTTTTCTAAGATTCTTTTGGTGCAAAATTAAAAAATTTTACATTAACATTAATGAAAAAAAATATATCTTTGAACGCATGAAAGAAAATTTTAGAAAGGCCTTAATTTTAAGTGAGTTCTTGCTAATTGACCAGTTTTACATATTCGGCACGACATATATATACATATAATATACGTGTGTGCGTGCTTGTGTGTGTGTTAGAGAGAGAGAGAGAGAGAGAGAGAGAGAGAGAGAGAGAGAGAGCACTCCCTCCAAACACACACAGTCAGACCTTTTACAGGGATAAAAAATTGATTTCAACTATACATTTCAATCTAGTGCAATAATATTCGATATCCGTACAGTTCAGTGTCATTTGAAATTGACCATAAATATTGGCCAAATTTATTGCCGAATTGACTTCCAAAATTAACTACTTTCCATCTGTTAAGTGCACTTCACTGGTGTTTCAAATGTAGTGTTTTCCAGCTCACTTATTAAACAACTTTGGCTGCCAGAGTTCATTCCATTGAGTCGTTCACTGTAAATTAATTTTTCTGATGAACAAATTTAACATTCAATCTCTAGAGAAATATATCAGTGAAAAATGTTGAACATTTTTTGCATTCATTGAGTAAGTGAGATTAATAGTAGCTGTCAGTGGTGAGTCTGAACTGTCAGTAGCGAGTCTGACCTCACAGACTGTTGGGGTTGTAGCAGGTGGGAAGTGATTAGTGGGTATTGACTGGTGGGACGTGACTGGTGGGACGTGACTAGTGCGTAGTGGTGGGTGGGGGAAGTGACTGGCAAGTACTGTCTGTTTGGAAGTGACTTTTGAAAGTGACTAGACGGTAGTAACTGGTGCAAAGTGACTGCTGAGGAGCGGTAGGTAGTGAATGATGGTAGTGATTTGTGTGGAGTGTGGTAAGTAATGACTGGTGAGAAGTGATTGGTGAGAAATGAGGCTCCTCTCCTCTCCCTTAAGATCAAAATCAAATCTGCATCAAATCTGAGAACAATCGTAAAAAATAATTCCTTAAGAATAAATAAATGGCAATAAATGATCAAAGATGTTGTTTTGGTCTACAAGCAAACAAGAATTCCTCAAGTCTTTATTTTAAAATATACGATAAAAAACTAACAGCTGTACTGTTATATTTTCAGGACGCAGTTGAGAAGGATTACGAGGATTGCTGGTTAGGATGAGGGCGCAGGATGCTGGTCAGGATGAGGGCGCAGGATGAGGGCGCAGGATGCTGGTCAGGATGAGGGCGCAGGATGCTGGTCTGGATGAGGGCGTAGGATGCTGGTCAGGATGAGGGCGCAGGATGCTGGTCAGGATGAGGGCGCAGGATGAGGGCGCAGGATGCTGGTCAGGATAAGGGCGCAGGATGCTGGTCAGGATGAGGGCGCAGGATGCTGGTCAGGATAAGGGCGCAGGATGCTGGTCAGGATGAGGGCGCAGAATGCTGGTCAGGATGAGGGCGCAGGATGCTGGTCAGGATGAGGGCGCAGGATGCTGGTCAGGATGAGGGCGCAGGATGCTGGTCAGGATGAGGGCGCAGGATGCTGGTCAGGATAAGGGCGCAGGATGCTGAGCAGGATGAGGGCGCAGGATGCTGGTCAGGATGAGGGCGCAGGATGCTGGTCAGGATGAGGGCGTAGGATGCTGGTCAGGATGAGGGCGCAGGATGCTGGTCAGGATGAGGGCGCAGGATGCTGGTCAGGATGAGGGCGCAGGATGCTGGTCAGGATGAGGGCGCAGGATGCTGGTCAGGATGAGGGCGCAGGATGCTGGTCAGGATGAGGGCGCAGGATGCTGGTCAGGATGAGGGCGCAGGATGCTGGTCAGGATAAGGGCGTAGGATGCTGGTCAGCATGAGGGCGCATAACATGAAGACAAACTTGACGTACAGACATAATACCGAGAGGTTTGGGAATGAAGACGTATCTTGCAGTATAAGACTATTTGTGCAATGTTTCGCTCAGCTTAAAGTTTCCCACTCTGAGCGAAGCGCTGTTCAGATTAAAGCTTGTTCTGGATTTTTTTTCATACAGTTAGAGACACCTCGGGTCAAAATCAGTGTTTTTCTAACTATCAGTAGCATAGTTTACTAGTGTTAGGTAGTCCGCTCCATCATTTTCTTGGCACTCTGAGACTACGTGAAACTTTAATTGTAACCTTTTGGCTACTCAGTCATGATATATCATTTGGACGTGTGGTAATTCAACGACGCTAAACCAGAGTATAAATAAAATATTATTCACAGGGTCATGCAACAATGACACTACTCATTAAATGTAAGGTTAAAAAAAGAGGTTTTTCACTGGATATGCTTACTGGTATCCGCAGTTAAGGACTAGCAATTGTTCATTAACCACCCAGTTCAGCAAAACAGTAGTTGTCTAAGTGGAAGCAACGTTAAAAGTGGTGGGAGTAGATTGGGTTGCTCCAAGTAGTGATGGCAGAAGCAGTGGTGGTGGTGGAGGTGACAGCAGTAGCGTCGGTGGTGATTTTAGCGGTAGTAGTGGTAGGGAAGTGGCGGTTGTAGCAGTATGTGTGGTGGACGAAGCCTTAGAGATGGTAGTAGGCACATAAGCAGCAGCAGATACGTAGCTTTATTCCAAAACGTTTCGCCTACACAGTAGGCTTCATCAGTCGAAAACAGAGGAAGCAACAACGAAGACAGCAGCAGTGGAGAGGTAAAGATAATGTAATTAGTCCATCAACTTTTAAGTAGTTTTAGGTGGTCAGTCCCTCAGGTTGGAGATACGTTCATTTTCATGGTTTTGTGCTTATATGCTCGTCGGTATTATATACCATGACTATATTGAAAATAGAGATTGTATTAATGGTAGCAGTTGCAGTTTCGGCGGCGGCGGTGCAGGTGGTAGTGGCAGCAGTAGTGGTAGTTCAGGTAGCAGTAGTAGGGAAAATATATGCCGTGCAAACGGCAGAAGCATAACTCTGTTTACACCATTCCTCATTAATATCCATACACGTATTGCTTAGGGAGTAGAGGACGGGGAGAAAGCCATGTGCTCTACTATCACATCATCAACGATTTAATCAGGAGAAAAGGAAGCTAGACTGCGTTTAGAACTCGGCAAACAGTCTCGATATTGACTGTAAAGCCCTCTGTTAGAGAGATATACACCTCTCTCGCTAGACTCGATCTTCTCTACCCTCTTATTTCTTCTCTTCTCCCCTCTCTAATCCTGGACGGCTCTTTCACTCTTCGTCCTCCTCCTCCTCTCACTACCCTCTCATTTCCTGCTCCTCCCCTCTCCCTTCCTCTCTCTGACCAGCTCACACCCTGGTGATAAATAACATCAGTTCAGTATATCCGTTCCTATCTTGGTAAGAATTATGGACTTTCCCTATCACTACTATTACAACCCATATATTTTTTTTCTATATGCTCCTACTTTTGTTACTACTACTGTTATTACAACAACTACTACAACTGCAGGTACTACTAGTATTAATAATTATAATAGTAAGAATAGTAGTAACAGTAGGACAGACGGAAACAGTAGATATTTAATCAATAAAACTTTATTTCATAATAGAAATATTTAGGCTTAAAAATTATAATATTTACACATAACGCAGTTACTTCAATTAAGTTATAGCTATTAAATGCTTTAAATTAATTAAATATTTCATTAGTGTAATTATTAAATAAAATTGTCAAATAAGCTAATTTGTGAGAAAAATTAATAACTCTTAAGATTTCAAAATACATTTAATGAAAGAGAATCTTAAACCTGCTTAAACTGACTGCAAAAGCAATGTAAAGTTAGAAGTAAGGCCTATTCTAGGTTTAAGTTTGCGTAACCAGATTCATGGTTATGGGCCAAGATAATGATTTACCTATCTTAGTTCACGTTTACTTACTAATATAATGCATAACCTGACTCCTGAAAGTCTATACATAGTTCCTGGTCCCATTTTGACTACTATCGACCGCCTCTCCTGGTCATATCTACTCATCAAACTCTCCATCCACTCTGCGTGTATTGCTTCCCACACAACCTTGAAATTGCAAAACTTATTTCATACGTGGTTCTCGTATCCATACCAAGATATTCGTTATAGAATATCTACGATATTCTCATCCAAATCACTTTCATCATTTTTTTAAGTGTGCTTTATTTGTTAAAATCAACCTCGATTTCAAAACTTTAAAAGAACTTTTTTCATTAACAAGGTTTTTGATTCGTAAATTCTCAGTCGGTCACAGGATGACTGCTAGTTCCAATATGTTCATCTGAGATTTTCTCTCAATTTATTGTTTGTCAGTTTCTTGACTAGACTTTAAACCTGTCGATTAAACAAGGTTAATCAAACCACTGAACTGGTGGAGCTAGAACCCATGGCAGGTGAATTGTTAAACTCCAAGCCAGTACGTAAGCCGATGGGTATAAATGTACCTAATTGGATGAATCTTACTGTAGCCAGCTGGCCCAGTGGCTTACGCACTGGTTTGGATTTTTACTACTCGCTTGCCGTGAGTTCAAACCCCACCCGTTGTTCGATTTGCGATCGTGTTATGATTGTTTCGTGTCATGGGTAATGAACTTTGCTTTTAACTGTAGCATTTCCAGTCATAGACTTTTGAATATCTTATATATGGATTAGTCTCTCTCTCAGTATAATTTATAACATTGTCAGTATTTATTAATTAATTTGTGTAATAAATAAGCAAGAGTTACTGCTGGATGTCCAGCACAAATGTTTGAGTATTGGATAGGAGCAGTGAGGGAGGCAAATACTCTTTATGATTTGACATGGAGTTGGAGTGTGAACAAGGTAACATTTATTAAGGGATTCAGGTTAAGAAGTCAGCTGGACTTGAGTCCTGGAGGTGGAAAGTACAGTGTGTGTACTCTGAGAGGTGGGGATGCTGTGGTTCATCTAAACTGGAATGTCGACACGCTTACGGCAAGACAGTGATAAATAAATGACGATGAAAGTGTTCTCATCTTTGAGTCATCCTTCCTCGGTGGGAGATGACCTGGAGTATACCTAGTGAGGGGTTCGGGGATCAACGCTCCCGCGGCCCGGTCTGTGACCAGGTCTCATGGTGGATCAGGGCCTGATCAACCAGGTTATTACTGTTGGCCGAACATACACCGACGTACGAACCACAACCCAGCTGGTCAGGTACTAACTTTAGGTGCCTTCCAGAGCCTTCTTGAAGACAGCCAGGGGTCTGTTGGTAATCCCCCTTATGTATGCCAGGAGGCAGTTGAACAGTCTTGGGCCCCTGACACTTGTTGTTCTCTTATCGTCCTAGTGGCGCGCCTGCTTTCATTGGGGGGATGTTGCATCATCTGCCGAGTCTTTTGCTTTCGCAGGGAACGATTTTCGTGTGCAAATTGCGTACTAACCCCCCTAGGATTTTCCATGTTTTTAATAATGTATCTCTCCTGCCTACATTCCAGGGAATACAAGTCGAGGAACTTCAACCGTTCCCAGTAATTTGTGTTTTATCGTACTTAACTGTACATTTTCTAGGTCAGCAATTTCACCTGCCTTGAAAGATGCTGTTAGTGTGCAGCAATATTCCAGCCAAGATAGAACAAGAGATCTGAAAAGTGTCATGGGCTTGGCACCCCTAGTTTTGAAGATTCTCAATATCCATCCTGTCATTTTTCTAGCAGATTCGGTAAATACATTATTGTGATCTTCGAAAGTGACATCCTCTGACATTATCACACTCCCAGTTTTTCGCTCGGCTTTGTGGTTGGAATTTTTATACTCGGATATAGTTTTAAGGATATAGTTTTAATTTCCTCACGTTTTCCATATCGGTGTATTAAAAAATATTATTAATTACCATTAGTATTGTTGACCCTTAGAGGTTTAGCGCTTTCCCCTTACTAAAATAATAATTAGTAATATTGCCGATAGTCATTTATTTAATATATCCAGCAAAATTATTGAATGTTCAATCATCGCATTTTTCAAGGTAAGCATAACATTATATTTTCAAGCAACAATGCACCATGGCCATATTTATAACACTATATATTATTTTATTCTCAAGAATAATATATATTATGTTGTTTGGTACGCTCACTGTGACGATATATGAGAGATATTGCATTGTTGGAAAGTTTGCTGGGTCGGCCATGTAAATCCTTCAGACAACCTGAGCTGTCCTGGAAGAAGGCAATATTTTTCATTGAATCCTGATTGTGTGTGTTTGTGCAGGGTTGGAGAGGGAGGGAGGCAGGGAGGCGAGTTGGGGGGCACATGTATCCACTCGTCCAGCTTAAGAGTCTATTCATAGCTCTTGGTCCCATCTTTCAGCTGCTCTCCACTGCCTGTCATGGTCTTATCTAATCATAAAACGTGTATTGTTTTCCACACACGACACAGGGATTGAAGAAAAACGCGTTTCTTGGTCTGTGGTTTATCTGCGTCTGTAGCCTTCATATGTGACTTTTGGTTCCCTCTCCTCACAACACAATGTATCTACACTAATCAACTCTTGCTATACTCTCATTTACTTTTTATTATGTCCTTCCTGGTTCTCCTCTGTTCTACCTCTTAAAGGAGGGAGGGGGGCTCCTTGGCGTGGTGAAGAGGCTCTTGGCATGAGGAATTAGATCGTTTGCTCTCCATCCTCAGACCGAACCTAATTACCCTCCAGTCCCCTTTTCCCTATCCCATCTTCCACATCCCCCCTTTCCCTTTTCTGTTTTCAGCCTTTGGGATTCTCCTCCCAGGTATTATAGCTCCTAGGTAGGAGGAACGGTACCGGGGTTCATCCCATTCCGTTGAGGTCCTTGGCGATAGTGTTTGCTGTGGAATCTGGATCACTTGAGAATTTCCCGGTCTCCGGGGGGAAGGGGGTGGCTTTGGGTGTCTTTCGGTTTGACGGGTGTATCTCTAGAGGTTGCCTTTCGGATTCGGGGGGGACGGGGGGTGGCCGAAGGAGGTATGTTTTGCAGCTGGTGTCAGGCCGCCATCTCTTGTCGATCGTGGTGGCTCGGTGGATGTGAGGTTGCTATCCCGGAGTGCTGGTTTACTACCATGAAGGGTGGGGTATAGCATGGGTTCCATGCCGCATCTGCACTGCTTGCGGAGCTGGGGTCCTCTTGGGCGCGGAGGGGAATTTATGGCCCTTTCATTCCTCCTAGGAGCTATTCCTCCACGTTCCCCCCTTTTCTCGTCTTTTTTCTTTTTTTTCTAAACAAAAAGAATGAAGTTACATAACCATGGAGTTTCCAATCCATGAACCTGCTTCCCCCGGGCCCCTTCCTCATACCTCGCCCTATTCTGACTGCCTCGTTATTTAACCACATTATGGACATTTCTAATGCTCCTGCATCTCCTGGCACCGTTTCATCACCTGCTTCAGGTACCGTTGTTCCGCCTGACTCCTTTGATACCTCTGACCTTCGCACTTCTTCGACCATGCTACCGGCTTCTCCCTCTACAATGCAGCGATTTTCGGATTGTCCGCCCGTTCCACGTCGGACTAACTCCGGTCCCACAACTAAATGCCCAAGATCATTACCTGATGATACTTCTTCACTTACTTCACATTCTGCCCAGGAAAGACCTGCACGCCACTCCTCTTACACGTTATGTTTCAAAATACACAATGGACTAAGCTTTTTACTCTGCGACTGACTACTTCTGCCTATCTTTCCGATCGTAGTACTGGCAAGGCGCTCCTACGCCATGTTGGTCGAGATATATCCTTTCATGCCTTCAAGAGCGGTGCACGCATCGTCACTGTAACTACTGAAAAATATCACTCTCAGTTCTTGTAGTGGTACTGTCATTGTACTTCGTACCATTGTCCAACATAATTTCCAGACATTTGGTGGTGATATTCTGGAACAGCTTGAGCTCCAAGACATCCCAATCCTCAAAGTAGACACTTACGTTCTCCCTGTCCGCAGGAAGAGACGATATCCTTGCAATGTACCTCGCTTAACTTTTGACTGCTGTGAGCTTCCGTCCTCGGTTTATATTCCGGGACATCGTTTACAAGTTCGAAAGGGGATCTCTACACCGCAACAGTGTAGAAATTGTTGGCGTTCTGGTCATCCGGCAATATATTGCAGGTCCATGGCCGAATGCCCAGTCTGTGGTGCAGACGACTAAGCCAATACATCTTGTAGTCTACCTCCCTCTTGCCTTAATTGTCATGAGACTCGCCCATCTTACTCTCGCCATTGACAAGTTTACTTAAATGAGCGAGAAATCCGTGTCTCAAAAAGGCAGAAGGCTTTCCTTATGCTATAGCAGTCTCTCATCTACGCCTCCAGGGGAGACTTCCGTCTTTCTTATTCTCGAGTTACTAAACGTCCCCCTCACCTCTTGGGTCCCAACTTCCGCAGCCTCCTCTGTGATCACCCCAATCTCTAATTCTTTTGCTGTCCTAGACTCAGAGGTCCCTACCTCGCCACCTCATTCTGTTCTCACCTCTTCCTCTTCTCCCTCACAAGTTTGTGTCTACAGGGCCTCGTACAACTCCTCCCCATCTCCCCTCTATTTCTCCGTAGTCCAGAAAATCCCCATCGTTCAAATGTCTTTTAACCCCTCCTTCCCTCCCTCCTACCTTCCCATGTTTCCTTTCTAGTCTCTGTGCCTGGTTCTTCATCTTCTACTGGCTCTGTTACGAGAGTGGAGGTTCATCATCCTCGCATAGTACCTCCCTTCCCTGTCCTCTCCCAAGTTTCTTCCTCTTCTGTCCCCTCCCAGGTTGCTTGCTCTCCTGTCCCCTCCCAAGCTTCTTCTCCAGTTCCCTCTACCCTTTCGTCCACCCCTACTTTGGTAAATTCCATCGTCACCCTGATCTTTACTCACCGTCCTCCTTCCCTCTCCAATATCGTCCCACATTCAACGTCCTTGTCCTCTGAAACACTTGAAGCTATCTCCAAATATATTGAGGAGACTAGACCATTGATGGACACCGCTCCAACACCTGTTCCTCCTCTTCACTCTTTTTCGTCTGCACGACTCCTTCGCAGCGTCCCTGTATTCCATACCATCAACTTTGTTCATACTGCACTGCATTACACTGCAGCCCGCATCCACTTGAACAAGTGGTATGCAATCTGTTCTTTGTATCTCATTCTCGGGCATTATCTATCCCAGATGTTGCATTTCTGGTGTCTTCCTTACCGCCAGCCCTTCAGTTACTTGGCGATTTTACTGCTCACAATTTCCTTTGAGTGGTGGCGGGGGGTTCTTTACATTCTGTACCCCAAGTGGTGGTGGTGGTGGTGGTGGTAGTAGTAATAAAATTAGTGGAAATTACTACTACTACTTCCGCTATTACTACAACTATTAGCTGACGTAGTAACAGTGGTTTTTGTTGTAGTGATAAAGGTAGTATTAGCAGATGTAGCGGAGGTAACAGTAGTATTTGTAGTGGTAGTAGCAGTGAGATTTATGATTAAATTTACACGTTCAGTACTACAGAGTAGTGTTCTAAACTAATCTTATTTCCTGCTGGAATTTTGAGCTGAAAGAAACTGAGAATAGGGAGAGAACCTTGTGTGTTTCTTCTCTGATTTCCCCTCTCCAGATAACCGCTGTAGCATTGCGGTGAACATAAGCATTGTGCTCATAGCAAATGTCCTCCTAATTCGGTGGCTGTTTTGCAATGTTTCGGTCTTATTGTTGCTCCCTTCTTCCCTTCCCCCAACATTCGCTGGAATTCGCACAGATGAAGTCCATCCTCTCCCTGTTATATTCTCCCCTTTATTCATCCCAGTGGCTACACTGAGCATCCAATTCCAGCGGCATCCGTATAAGCTAGGTCGTCCTTTCAGTTATTCAGGCTGCTGTATTGTTCTCCTTGTTTCTCTTTGTTTATGTTTGTCTCAGTCTCTCTGTTTTATCTCTGTCTACTTGAGAGGAATTAAAAGCATTGCCCGCCGTTCAACAGTCACGGGAACATGACAGTCTGGATCAAGAGTAATTTACAAGCAATGTTTGAAAGCAGATGTGAGCAGGGAAGTGAGAAGTGACTTTCCTCGAAAAAGGAGAGAGGCAGTAAAGCCTCATAAAAGCAGCAGAAGAACGAAATTAAAGGCTAAACTACAGATTTTTCATTCCCATCAGTAATTAAATTAATATCATATTTTAATCAGTTTGTAAGATGGATGAAAAGATAATAAGTAGAAGCGAACCATATTGAGAGTATAAATTTCATTAGTAACACCAGCACAGATTTAGTAATGACAGGTCATGCCTCACAAACTTTATACCGACCTTTAATATGCTGTATAGATGAACCTGCAGAGCGTATTACGTATTTCAGTACTAAAGGAAGGGTTCTAATACTGCCTCACGAGGGTAACACAATGGCAGCTCGCAAAGATAAAATTCACAATTAAGAAACAAGCTATTATCATTAGACAAGTAAGACAATTGTGCAACATTGGGTTTTATTACTGTTGAAAGAATTCTCCTACTATCGAGGCTGTTTTTCAGACTAATGCAGAAATACCCTTTTGTTGTACACGTGTCTTAATCATCTACTTTTAAAAGAATCAAATCTTATTGTTATTATAGTAGTAGTAGGAGCAGTAGTAGTGGTAGCAGCAGCAGCAGCAGCAGCAGTAATAGCAGAAGTGATAGTAGTAGTAGTATTGATATAATGAACTACGATCACGGTGAGGAACAAAATATTAGAATGAACAAAAAAAGAGCAAGACATTGACTTGAAAACCATGAGGTCTTTGGGTTCTTGATACCATCAACAATGAGAAAATTTGTAGAGAATTCTCATCGGCTTTTAAGTTAAGTGTACTTTCCCTCTCACCATCAGAGAATGACCAGAAACATCTCTGATATTTCCGACATCTTAACTAATAAAAGCATGTGTAAGTTTGTGTCAGGGAAAAGATTTGTCTCCACAATATTCACAAGCGCGTCAGTATTGAGGGAGATCCTTACGGAGAAATGGTGTGGTGATGCTGACAGTATGTGGAAAAAGACACTTGTGTATAATTCAGGACTTATTAAAGCCACTCGTGGCGAAACGTTTTTTATAAATGTCCTGAACTGTATACAAATGTCTTTTTCCACAGATCCTTAAGAGCTTACCATGTACGCTGGCGTCGAGGAAGGGATACCGACAGGGCATTATTCTGGATAAAGAAATAAGTAATATCAATCTGGGAATCAGTTCTACCTACTGACAGTGTCGCGATGACAAGAAGCAAGGTCGGTGCTCAGAGGATAGTGGTCGCCTGTCTCGGTATCTTCGGCAGAGAGAGTCAGAAAGCTAATTCAACAGCACAGGGTTACTGAAACTATTAGATGCTTCATGGATAAGGACGGCATACAGCAACTTTTTTTTTTTTTATCACAAGTGCAACTATTGTGACATTTTCTTGTGGCAACGTTTCGCTCTCCAGGAGCTTTGTCAAGCCGTTACAAACAGCACATGGACACAGAAGGTATATATAGGCTTAGTGAGGTGCAGTACTTGTGGTAGTAGTAGCAGTAGCGATATAAGTTGTAGTAGTAATACAAAATGATAGAACAATTAATTTGCACGTGAGTAAAAGGATATAAAAGCTATTACTGTGTCCATGTACCGTTTGTAACGGTTTGACAAAGCTCCTGGAGAGCGAAACGTTGCTACAATAAAATGTCACATTAGTTGTACTTGTGTCCTTTTACTTTACATATTGCCGATAATTCTACCAAAATATATACAACTTTTTTCTCGAAGATATTTTCAGAAAGCTACAATACACTTTATATTTTATTCTAAATTTTAGAGAGCCCGGAAAATTCTGAGTACACCAAGAAATGACAGCAAGGCTTAGATAATTAGTCTTTTCCCACTATTAAAGTTTTCACAAATCACATACATAGTTAAACCGATAACCAGCTATTACAATTTTCATGGCTATTCACGATTTTGTAAGGCACAAATACAACAGTCACAAATATAGTGGATGATAGAGTTAACGAAATCCCATGTGGTGGTTTTAGCGAAGGTGTACATAGGTGAAACTGCGAGGAATTTATCCACTCGTATGAACGAACGTAAGTACGCGACCTGAACTAATAATGTGAACAAAACATACGTCCAGCAGAATAGCTAGCATAACTATTTGAGGAGATTTTTCTGAAGCAAAACTAGTCTTAAAATTGTCACAAATATAATAGAAAATGATATGATAACAGTTGACATTTACTCAGAACTAAGGAAATTTTCAACTGGCCAAACTCTCTGACAATACAGAGTCAAAATAACAAGCTGTTGTAAACCACAAAGCACCACACTGATAATACCAACTCCTTGCCAAGACACTATTCGACGTGCCAACTGTCTCATAATTTAATCGGCGTGAGCCAATAGCTCTGCTGTAATGCTCTTCAATAATTATTTAAATTCTTGTATTTGCATCCATATTCCTGTCTTCTCCCTGTGTATTGTGCTACTACCAGGTATAACCTATTAAGCTTAATAACGTGTTATGCAAACAAATGTCGTCTTAATATAGTTTCCAGCTACTGTAGTGGTAAGTTTGATTTGGGTGTAGGTCAGATTTCCTTCCACTAATATTATTAATGTCTCCATTAATAATATCTTAAGTGCAAATCTGCACATACTGCTGAATAGGCTTAGCATGAATAGTGCCAATGTGCTTAAGTGAAGCTTAAGCAACATTTTATGAAAGACATACCATGTTTGGATCAAGGACTTTTAGTGCATCGATTGCATCGTAGGTCTTGTTAACGTTGGACGATGGAACGAAATTAAGCTTACCAGTGTCTATGTATCTATGTAACACTCCAATAAATATTAGTGTGAAAATGTGCGTGACATACATCGATCGGCATTTTTCTAATTTTCTGTGTTGCTAACAGGCTGATGGCAAAATACTAAATGTTCAGCGCGCCTGAAACAAGCTAGAGGTTTTGCACCTACAGTGTTTCTCTTCTACAAATCGGTTACTCTACTTTCAGAAGGTAAGCTCGAGCTTATGTTTTTAAACTCAAGCTATTTTTTTTTTTATACAACCGTTGTCTTGAATTATACATTTGCGCAATACTTGAGTACCTTTACTGTGTTGCACAAGTGTCTAATTCATCATAATGTCTGTTCTCTTAACCAGTTACCTACATTAATGGTGTCTTGTTCAGTGAAAAATACAGCTTCTGCCTCTCCATCTTTGACAAAAGCAACTACTTGAAAATAATTCTCGTTGATTGGGAATTGTTATTTTTTTCCCATAAAATAGTTGAAAACCGGTGAATCATTTTTCTAAGAGAATGAGAATGCTTTCACAGCATGTGGAAGGACACAAGAGGGTATTTCGACCGCATTTACCGTGGAATTAGATGTAAATAAGACTTCATTGTTGCGAGTTTGAAGCCTAATTTCATATTAGATCGTGCCTCGATGTAAAATTAACTCTTGGACAAAGTATTATTGTCAATCGCAGATGTTCTTATATATTTGGAGCTGGGTATCGATAAATTGCTCCTGCATGATCTTGCCGACTCTTTGTGCCATAGAGAGTCTGACATACACGTACCTGCTACCATGGCATGTCACAATCTCCTAAAATTTAACATTCGACAAAAAATGACGTACAGTTATGAATATTTACAATGGTATGCGACACCCTCCCCAACACCTCTCCACTGCACCAACCTTCCGGGTAGGACTCCGGCCCCCGTCCTATAACCCACCACCAGCTGCCTCCCCAGCTGCCACTACTGCACCCTCCCCAGCTCCCCGAGCTCTTGCATCACCCCTCAACTTTCCCCAGCCACTTCCCCAGCACCCACCCACCCAACATTTTACAATCCAACCCGACAACAAAGCAATTGGAGGTCTTTATTTTCCCACTGTGAAAGTCATTCATTTTAATTTAGAACTGTGCTTTACAGAGAGAGTGTTGGAGCAAACTCTTTTGATGTAATGTTTACCAATCTCGCTTATAGCACACAGCAATCATTAATTCATATTTATTCTAGCTTGATTTTAATGAACAATTTAATTACAAGCTTAAAGTTCACACGATATTACTCGTGTATGGAAAGAAGGGGTGTGGGAGGAGGGACTTTGATAATGAAGCGCTCGAGATCCAAGGAGTTGGAGCTTTTCGGCCCCTTCTTGAATCAAACCTTAATATATTCCGTGACCAGGTACTGTATGCTCCCTACGAGTTTACCGCTTCCTCGGTAATAAAAGTAATATAAAATAATCAGAAAATATAGGTGGACGATCGTCGTCATCGTCGTCATCGTCATCATCGTTGTCGTAGTTGTCGTCGTCCATTAAAAAAGCTTACAGGCAGACTCATTGTCTCATTAATAGAATGCACAATGTGATATTTTCTATATATATATATATATATATATATATATATATATATATATATATATATATATATATATATATTTATATATATATATATATATACTGTCGTACTGAATAAGTAAAACTTTAGAATTTGGTATAAATAGCAACGCACGCACTTGTGGAAAAGGGCAAGCGAGAAATTGTGTATGCAATAATTTCGCAAAAATCATTCTGAATCTAACGAAGAAAATACAATAAATTGTTTGTTTATTATTAAATTACTGTAAACTTGTGTAAAATATATTTAGTTGGATTAGGCTAAATTGCCTTTATAATAAGGTTAGGAAAGTTTTCTAAGGTTCTTTTGCTACAAAATCATCAATTTTTATATTAACATAAATGAAAAAATATATCTTCTTAATGCATAAGAGAAAATTTTAGAAAGGACTTAATTTTAAATGAGTTCTTGCTTATTGACCAGTTTAACCTATTCGGCACGACGGAAGGGAGAGCGCGCGCGCGCGCACACACACACACACACACACACACACACACACACACACACACACACACACACACACACACACACACACACACACACACACACACCCCTACCTACCTACCTACCTGTTTAACCTTTTACATCTGAGACTAGTGTGTATTAGGATAGGTAGTAAATATATCTGCAATCTTTCGTTTGATGTTCAAGATGTACTAATAAAATATGAATGGTTTATATACTTTTATATTTTGGCGTGTGCGTGTTTGATTGCAATGTACGTCTCTAGGCAGAGTGGACAGGAAATGGACATGTGTGGCTTTTTGTTCGCTTTGACTTTATTGGTACATAAAATCACGTTACTGATCGTGGCAGTTTGATTGGTTGGTCATGTGGTGGAGTAATGCAGGAGCTATGTGGAGGTTTAGAGTATTCCAGGGGTCAAGAGAGGCGAGATGCTTTTGGCCGGGGTGTATTAGCGTTCCTAGGTAAAGGATTCTCGGGGATTCTAGGGTTTACTCTGAGGTAATTCCTAACTGGATTATATAACTAGATTTGGGGTTCGTGGTCAAATTAGGTAAGTATATTCAATTGGTAATTCCAGTCTCTGGTGCTGTCATAGCCAGTAGTGACTGAATTACTGTACGCAAAATTCTACCTACATATTTTCACATGTCTGGGCTCGGAATGCTTCATATTTATGTCCAAGCTTCAAAAGGTAACTGATCACTGATTAGTTAAGGATTGTAATAGCTAATTACCAGCTCATTTTAACACTCTTACTCACAAACATCGTTTATACGCAGCAGTCCTCCTGTGAGCAGTACTGACGACAACGGAGAAAGCTGCTAATTTTTGGATAGGAAAGGAATGAAGCTCAAGATTAAAAGGAAGGAGAGAGAATTGGAAATTACTAATAACTTTGTTGTGCTCTAAGGCTAAAGTAGGACTAATATGGCAGTGGACAGGAGGAGAGACTACATAAGTTCACCAGTGAGGGTAAGAATCTGGTTTCTGTCGGGGATTTCCAGCTAAAGTTTATGGACAGGGTTTTTGTCAGAGATGGGAAGAAGAGGCAGAGGGTGTGCTTTCCTGGGTCGGCTTGATTGTATCATATCTGGCAATGGGTCAAACGTTGTCTGCCTCAGCGTTGTAGGCAGTGATGTCAGCAAGCATCTTTATGAAAAGGTCATGATAAGCTGAAATCTGAAGCCAAGACATAAGTATGCACAATAAGGCTAACAGATTGCTTTGATTTATATCAAGAAGTACAAGTAACAGGAGTGCAGAGATTATACTGCGGATCTATACATCATTATGCCGCTCAGGTCTGGTCTCCATCCTTCAGAATGGAAATAAATGCAGTAAAGGATAAAATTAATCCACTGCATAACGAATAATTCATACGACGATAGAATGAGAGCTCTGAATCTTCACATGTTCACATTCTTGAAAGACGACGAATGAGAAGTATATATGATCGACGTATATAAGTGGAAGACGGGAATAAATAAAGGAAATATTAAAAGGCTACTGAGAATATCGAACCCCCCCAAAAAAAAACTAATGAATTCAGATTGGATAAGTATCAATTTCGAAAGACTACAAAAGTTTTGGTTCATCAGTTAAGTGGTCGATGAGTGGAACATTTTGCCAAGTAAGATCATGGAAGATAAAACGTTCAGTGGTGTTAAAAATAAGTCAGGCAAATATATGAAAGAGAAGACTGAATTTGAATTGTCAGTTAAGCCTGGGTTAATTGGACTATTGAAGCATAAACTTTGGGTGGCTTAAACAGGTTGACCAAAATAAAGATTCTTACGCATATTTTAAAACACTGAAGAAACGTCTCGTCACAAGTGGCTTCTTCAACGTGACTTGATAAAGCCACTGTATGAACGAAACATTGCAAAAAAAAAAGATTTCTTTATACTGCATTTGCATTTTTTTTTCCATCCAAGAGAGGAACGAGCTAGAAGCTGCCGTGCACGCTATTGTGTTGTAGATATGCTCACATTATGACAGCACCAGAGCCAAAGGTTAAAAGGTGTAGATGAGCTCACTGTTGGCCAAAATCACATTACAAAACTCAAATTATAGCTTATTGACACGTTATATTGATTGTATAGACACCCCTGAGCAAGTTAAAGATAATTAGTTATGGTAGAGATGCTGAACAAAGAGTTACTGAAGATTCAACTGCAACATATTTAGCCCCCATAGTTCTAATGAGTAAACCTGATGGTATCATAGTTATCTCATGACCAGAGGTATCATTATAAAAACTTTTTACAAGTGAATGGGATAGACTTAAGTGCAACAGTTGGGTATATTTGTTGAAATATTTCGCCTGCTCTGCGAATGTAAACAGCAGAAGCACTGGAGTGGTAAGGTGACATTATCAGTCCCTTAAAGTTGAAGTGATTTTAAGATGGTCAGTCTCTGAACCTTGTAGTTTTTGGCTCCAGTCTCTCGATCCAAGTGAAGCTGAGGTATGAAAATAGTTTTTATACTGAGGTCACTTTTCTGACCTCAGTATAAAGGTCCCTAAAGTTACACCAATAAGGACAGGAAACAAAATACTCCATTAGAAAATAGGTTGAGAAGCTACACGATGGAGTAGTAACTTCAATAGGAATAGGTCATAAAAGATACGAAACTGCCAGAGGTATGGAAGAGAGCAAATGTATTCACTATATTTAAAGACGGTCAGGTAGCATTAAAACTAAGGGCCAGAACCACTGGCATGCATTCTTTATAAAATACTGAAGAAGATAATCAGAAGACTGGTGGAGCACGTGTAGAAGAGCAGCTTCACGGGCATCAAACCTGTTTGAGGACTATAACGAAGTAATAGAAGTGAGGCAAGAGTTAGTGAGCTCATATACTGTGTTAGACGAGTCTGTTCTAGTTCTGTTTTACTTTATTCCTAAATAGCAATCATTATTTTATTTTTTTATACCTTTCAAAGACTTGGTCTTTGTCAGCCATAGCCTTTAACTAATTCCTCGGCATTTTTCGTTTGTGTTCAGCTTCCTCTTTTGTCATTTGATGTATTGATGATTTCACTATTTAATTTTTTAGTAATTTTCGTTATATATGTATACATGGCTGTTCTCTGCTGTTACAGATTTTGATCCAGTTTTGTCGTTTTGTCTGCCTATTCAGTTTTTTGGGAACAAAATTTGTGTGTAAGTATTACATAAGAATTTATATATAAGAGATTCAGGCACACTTGCTAGAGAGGTATAAGAATAAGACTTGCGCAGGACCCGTGAGCTCAGTGGTTGGGCTAGGTAAGACTGGTCACAAAACAGTACAAATGTTTCCTGACGCGGGTCCGTTATACGATGACCCACCACTTGAGCTTTTGGTCGTCTGACAGAGGCCTTCCGCTGACCTACCGATCAACCACTTAAAAAATTAATTTGAACGTGAGAGGTGAACCGTCCACCCCCCTTCAGAGTACCGTCTTCATGGTACCTTCTTCATGGTACCTCTTTAATTAAGCATCTTAAATATAAGCTACAGAGAGATGTTACTATTTTTCACACGTATATTATAATTTACTACATGGGTAAGTGAAACAGAGAATTCTTCCTCCTTAATCCATACGTGTCGTAAGATGGGACTAAAATGCTGGAAGCAAGGGGCTAGAAACCCATTCTCCTGTAAACATTACTAAAATTAAAGAGAAACTTTTGTTTTTCCTTTTAGGCCACCCTCGGTGGGATAAGGCCGGTTCGTTGAAAAAAGTCTCATTATTTTAAAAGATAATACAATAAGCATAACATCTTATTAAGACATAAACAATACAAAATAAATCTTAAGCATGAGACCTCTTCCTCTCGAGACGTGGAGAGAGGGAGAAATAGATGGAAATAGATGGCAAGTAACATTTGCACCTGAGAAAACGCAAATGATGATCGTCTCTAGGCACCATGATGGTAATGCTGGTGCAGTAGCAAGGATGAATGGGAGGATGTTGGCACCTGGAGAAGAAGTTGATGTCCTTGGGGTGAAATTTGACTCCAAACTAACCATGAAGAACCATGTTGTAAATCTTGCAAACAAGGCAGCCAGGAAGCTTACAGCACTTCGCTGTATCTCCCATCTGCTTGACAGTAGGGGTTGTAAGATTCTGTACGAGGCACAAGTACGCTCGCACCTTGAGTATGCTCCACTTTTTTGGTTTGCCTGCCCCCCCCCCTCTCATCTGCGACTGCTTGACAGAGTAGAGAACAGAGCAAGACGTCTCATCTCTCGCCTGGACCCATCCTGGATAGATCTGTCATTTCAGCAGAGCCTTCAACATAGGAGGGATGTGGGTGGCCTTACTGTTATGTACAAGGCCAATATTGTCAAAATACCACACTTGGATCCACTTCGAGGACAGCGTGAAACAAGCTTTTATGCCACAAGACGGGCAGAAAGCAGCAACTTCACTCTGGCTGTACCCTTCTCCAGAACATCACTCCATCTGAGATCATACATACCCAGGATGACTAGAGTATGGAACACATTCGTACAGCATAATGATGTCAACGAGATAAAGTCGGTTGATCAAATGAAAATGCTGGCCCACAGATGGCTCCAACTTCATCCTGTTTCCTACTTGTATGTCTCATAACAATAAAAATCCTTTCAAATGAGCTGATGTAGGTAACAGCTCTTAGCTTGCCAATAAAGTTAGGAATCCTTAACCTCTAAATAGCTGTCAATAAAGCTAGGGATCCATAACCTTGTAAAACCCCGTGTAAAAAAAAAAAAAAAAAAAAAAAAAAAAAAAAAAAAATATTTATAGACGTGACAGGAGTAGATTATGCCATTCTCTTTTCGTCCGACTTACAAGGAAAAAATACGTCTTCAGTCGCAATATTACTGTCAAATGCAGCAGACACAGTGACATGGGTTCTAGGCACAGGTGTTAGCCAAGGAAGGTCGGAATATCAGGAAAGAGGATTAGTAGGATTAGTGCAGTATCTAAGACTTTCAATACATTGCTCAGGAGTGTTCTTTAGGCATCTAATGTTATGTCCTAGTGCACAGCTGTAGGGTGGGTACGGCTTACGTAGGGTGGGTAAGATTTACCCTTCCTACATATCTTTCGTCTTACCGTAAGACCAAAGATATGTAGTAATAAATTACTGAACTCTTGTCACCATTAATATTTCCAATACACTTCACACCCTGTTATCTGTTATAAATATTGTAGAATAATCATTATAATAATATTTCTAACTTTGAAACAGTAGCGGTAGCTTTAAAAATTTCTATACTCATGCTTAATTGGGATTAAAACTTAACTACTTAACTTCACCACTTGTCAAGACGACTTTCATTCTTAAAATAGGGATTAAAATAAACCCTTAATGTATTGAGACCGAAAGATATACAGTTCTTGGTGAATGTCACTGTGACAGCGTAGAGCCAAAGTTATATCTGGGCCATTCTAGGTAACCTATTTGTCTTACTCAATTTCTGGACCGGTAAGCCAGTGGAAGGCGTAGGTCAAATGACCAAAAGCTCCAGCAGCGAGGCTTCATATGACGAAGAACCGCGTCAGGAAACACCGGTTCTGTTTCCTGATGAACCTTACCTTGCCTAACCTCTAAAATTTTACCCCCAAAAATGCATGACAAATATGAGAGGAAAAGACAATTTATTCTCAAAGATGTTGAACAGCAAAATATGAAACTTTCAGTAAAAATTCATTAGCCATATTCATCAGCATCTCTGAGAAACAAAAAAAAAATTACCATAATATTTTAAGATAAAGATCTGAAATTAAGCAAATAATATCTGTTATGAGATCATGAGCTGTGTGTGTGTGTGTGTGTGTGTGTGTGTGTGTGTGTGTGTGTGTGTGTGTGTGTGTGTGTGTGTGTGTGTGTGTGTGTGTGTGTGTGTGTGTGTGTACGTGTGTACGTGTACTCGCCTAATTGTGGATGCAGGGATCGAGACTCGGCTCCTGGCCCCGCCTCTTCACTGAGTGCTACTAGGTCCCTCCCTGCTCCATGAGCTTTATCATACCTCATTTTAAAGCTATGTATGGTTCTTTCCTCTACTACCTCACTTGCTAGGCTCTTCCACTTCCTGACAACTCTGACTGAAGAAGTATTTCCTAACATCCCTTTGACTCATCTGGGACTTCAACTTCCAATTGTGACCCCTTGTTACTGTCCCCTCTCTGGAACATCCTGTCTTTGTCCACCTTGTCTATTCCACGCAGTATTTTGTATGTTGTCATCATGTCTCCCCTAACCCTCCTGTCCTCCAGTGTCGTCAGGCTGATTTCCCTTAA
>NC_091355.1:15197802-15237802 GCF_038502225.1 Cherax quadricarinatus | reverse complement strand
TTTAGAGGAAAGTAATAACGTAAGAATGGTAGAGCAATGCCGCAGGCTAATTGTCTTATAATAGGCACGACCTTCTCACTTATATAATTGTCAAAAAAATATTTTGAAGGCTTCCAAAGGTATTAGCATGATTAACACTACTTCGAAGATTGTTCAAGATTGTCAGATGTACTAAGAATACTTATCTATATCCTTATTACATCTGATTTTTTTTTCAGTTTCAAACTCTTGAAACACCGGACGTGTTTTCTTACAACTGCTGTCTCTGCTCACCTAGCAGCAAGTAGGTACTTGGGTGTTAGCCGACTGGTACATATCGCATCCTGGGGAACAATCATGCGCCTTCTTAGTCTGTTTTCACGAGGTTGTGGAATCCTAGGGCTCTGTTTATCGTTATTGAAATGTGTATATATATATGTGTGAACTCAATATGCATTTAGATTCATTCTGTAATGTTAAGACCAAAAGTGAGCTGCATATTTTAAACAAGGCCTTACTACACTAACAAAATATTTTTTTCTGTTAGTTTCAGTGTGTGCGTTTCTTCGAGTGTGTGCATTTTTGTGTGTGAGAGCAGATTAGTGCCCGTAAGGTTTGTGTAACTGTCACTGTGTTTTCTTGAGTGTGTGTATACGGTTATGCACAAACAGGCAGTCATGACTAGTCTGCACTTACCCGTTTTTTTTTTTTTATGGCACCTCGTTAGGTTGATCTCCAGTGCAAAAGGTTAGTTTCCAGTTCGCATCCTGGTACACTCGCTCCACTTCGCAGAATGTTCTAAAGTTCGTATTTCTTGTCTCATCTCTTTCTCCTTAATTCAGTCTGTCTTCCAAATAGAACTGAAGTTTTAGCAAGCAGTAACATTCTCTGAAAATTGTCAGATCTTAACCTTTACAATTTTTTTTTATTCCAAGTTAGGTTGGACAAAGTTTACATAGAGTGAATCGACAATAACGAAAGAACGTAAACGGGTGACTTAGATCAGGAAGCTAAAGTGTTCGCATCCTCACTCGCAATGTCTGATGATAGGAAGCTCAGGTGTACTTCCCTTAGTACGTGATGTCCAGTGCTCCTTAAGTTTCACATATTTTAGTTTTTCTAATGATTCTCCATTCCCAAGAATTAACTCCTGACGGCACTTTCCACTTGCAACCAACACCCACTGCTCCTCACATCGTACCCTCCCTCAGCTTCCTCAGTTTAAATCTGTTTACCTCTCATTCTTCAGGTACTGTATAACCATTACATAATTAATATCCCAACTAAATAAAAAATAATTCTCTTTTCCCTTTGTCTTCCAGATCTACCATTTTCACTATTTTCCTCCTTTTCTACTTGCTGCGTTTATCACTTCAACTTCACCTGTGGTGTGATTGGTTTTGAAAACCGACAAGTTGAAGATTCAGACACTTACGCAACATATGGGAATCTTTATTTAGGAAACGTTTCGCCACACAGTGGCTTCATCAGTCCTATACAAAGCAGAATGGTGTAAGGAGAGGAGGAGTTTGAGTTAATCAGTCCCTCTGATGGACTGAACACATCCACTCCAGGCTGAGGGACTGATTACCTCAAACTACTCCTCTCCTTACACCATTATGCTTTGTATTGGACTGATGAAGCCACTGTGTGGCGAAACGTTTCCTAAATAAAGATTCCCATATGTTGCATAAGTGTCTCAATCTTCACCTGTAGTGAATCCAAATAACGTACTGCTGACAGTAGCAAAGTTAAGACACGGACTGAGGGCCTTTATTTTATTAGGACAACGTTTCGCGCTGCGAAGAGTTATTTCATGTAGCGAACTGACGAAGCCCTACAAGGAACGAAACGCTAAAGAAAGTTTGTTGTGTAACGTGTCTTTTCTTCAGTTATTTGTGAATTATTCAGATGTCAATTATTCTCGATCACTATTTAATGCTTGGTCAGTAATGTAAAGGCAAGATAGACATATGCTCGATAGAAGACGCGACGGTAGAGAGCGCGCGCGCCCATGTGTGTGTGTATGTATGTATGTATGTGTAAATATGTGGAGTGCTTGTATGTGAGCTTATTAGTGTTTGTATGAGATATTGTGAACATACATATACGTAAATATGTATATTGGTGCGTATAATTTGCATGTGATAAACCGTACCCAATATTTCCCTTTCTTTTCCCTCTAGTAATATAGCATTTTAACTGCGACGTTTTCTCTGAAACAATTACACCATTTTAAAAGATTTATTTTACATAATGAAATATGCAAATTATTCATTACAGCCAGCGAGTCACTCACTTTGCATACCACAAATGGAATACATTTTATAACTGTGTAGACGAAAATAAACCGTGGATTTTGTTCTTAATTAAATAATAAAACTAGGCTGAAGGTAAATGTGTTCTTATTAAATTTCCGTTGCCTTTTATTTCTCTCCAATAATTTATTTTGATTTTAGAGGTAATTTTGTTTCTGGTGTAAATATGGAGGTGCAGAGAAAATTAATGAATAGAATTAAACAAATTAACCGTGTCGGTATTTAGAGTAATTATAGCAGGTCTCTAAACGCCTATAATTTCTTTGAGAAATATTTCTTAGAGCAACCGTTTCTGAATTATTAGTTATTCAGGAGCCTTGTGTCTATATCAAATTATAATAAAATTTATTCGTTTATTATTTTATCATAATACTAAATGCATTGTGCTAATGACTATAACAGATGAGAACAGTAATTAGAAAATGAGCTAATGGATACACGAAATGAAACATGGTGAGGAAAAATATTTTTGCATTGCCTGTACAAAGGTCATGAGAACCTATTTGTGGTTGCAGAGGCTGAGTCACAGCTCCTGGTCCCGCCTCTTCTCTGGTCGCTGCTATGTCCAGTCTCCCTGCTCCAAGAGTTTTATCGTACCTCTGTTAAATTCTGTGTATGGATCCTGCCTCCACTGAAACACTTTCAAGATTGTTCCACTTCTTGAGGACTCTTCGACTGAAGAAATGCTTCCTAACATCCCTGTGATTCATCTGAGTTTTCAGCTTCCAGTTGTGACCCTTGTTTACTGTGTCCTATCTCTGAAACATTCTCTTCCTATCTACCTTGTCAGTTCCTCTGTATTTTATGGTATGTACCCTCTATCCTTCCTGTTCTCCAGTGTCGTCAGGTTTGTTTCCCTTAACCTCTCCTCGTGGGACATACCCCATAGCTCCGGGACAAGTCTTGTTGCAGACCTATGTACTTGTGTGAGTGAGAGAGTATTTGTGTGCGTGCGTGTGTGTGTGTGTGTGTGTGTGTGTGTGTGTGTGTGTGTGTGTGTGTGTGTGTGTGTGTGTGTGTGTGTGTGTGTGTGTGTGCGTGCGTGCGCGTGTGCGTGTGTGCGTGCGTGCGTGTGTGTGCGCGCGCGTAAATTAGTATGAGAACGATATAGTCAGAGTTTATTGCTGTTGTTACTAAATATTATTCCTTCGCTGGTGAACAGAATTTCACCTTTGGTATTTGTCGATCATAAATAATTCTCGAGGATTTGGCGCTGAATGCCTTACACAATCATTTAAGAGCATCAACATAGATACCGACAAAGTGAGTGTCCACACACTTGCCAAAATCTTATAGGCCAGTAGTTTCCAACATTTATGTATGAAAGCACCAATTTGAAAAGCCAAATATGAAGGAGGGCCTCAGTTGCCAGCTATATACACATAAATCATGCGCACCGGAAGTGAAAGGTGGTTGTTGGTGGCGATAAGATTTTTGTGTAAAATGGCTTTAAATATTTCGTAATTTTTGACACCGCAGTGTGAAAGCTACATGAAAGCGAATTCATAATTTCACGTGAGAGCTGCATCCATTTTCTAGAAAGGGCCGTATTTGGCCCTTTCTAGGGCTGCAGGTTGGGTGACCCTCGTGTAGATTATCCACAACATTTGTCTTCCACTCTCAGAACTTGAAATGACTGGAGTGTTCATTTTTTTCAATCTTGTCACGCTATATTTACGAATATTTTGAGTGATCTCGAGCTTCAGGTGCAAAAGTTTTACTGGGTGGAGATACTGGTTTCCATGCAGTTAACTGCACATTCCTCTTCTGATTAGTTTCAAATCTTGGATGCTGACACACCTTTATTGTTCCATTATATCACACCGTACCATTTTGTTGGAATCTAGGTAAAAAAGTCGGAGAAAAATTACAGTTGTGGCTTGGAAAAAAAAAAATTAAATTGTCGTTGAATACTAAGCCGGCAAACCTTTGTTAACTTTACCGAACTTAACTTAGCCAATCCAAATCTAGCCTAACATAACCTAACTTATCCTAATCTAACGTATCCTAACCTAATCTAGTCTAAACAAATTAAGCGTAACCTAACTTAACCTGACCTAACTGAGTCTAACCTAACCTAGCCTAACCTAATCTGAAATAAAGTAACCTAACTTAACCTGAACTAACCTAAGTTCTTCAAATTGGTTGTGCGACTTTCACTTTTTTTTTTACCAGTGACCATGACATTTACGTCCATTAAGGTAGAGGTGACCATACTTCACTGGGATAGAGGGGACGCCTTTCTCAGATCACTCGGCTATCGAAACCCACGAACACATGAAGAGGATCCCAGAAGGGAGTCGAAATATATAGATCAATCAATCTCCTGGGTTTGTCTCCATGTGGGTTATTATCGAGCACTGACAAGTATTTATTACACTGTTCTCTTGTGCTCACTTGAGAGCTTTCATATACACAAATATGTTTAAAAAAAAAAAGTAAGTTTGTGAACGCGCTCAGGTGTTTTTCCGATTTTCACTGTGGTATTTTTATATTGCAGACACGCGTTTATTGTGATTTCTTCCACATATATTTATTCATTGGTTATTGCAGTCATTAAGAACTGTGGTTAATGCCGTAACGATTTGACTTTAGAATTTTCGGTGCAAGATTTTTAAAATAACTGATTCAAAAGGAATTTAACTAATGCCGTACTTAAAAATAATCCTTTAATTCCCATCCATTGGTAATTTAATTTTTTTCATGGTTTGGGCGGCGAAAGGGTTTAGCTGAGCGTTACAGCTGTTCTAGTGCATTAGCTGATCTGCAGCAGATCTAATGAAACGGCTGATCTAATGAAGCGGCCGTTCTATTGAAGCGGCCGTTCTATTGAAGCGGCCGTTCTATTGAAGCGGCCGTTCTATTGAAGCGGCCGTTCTATTGAAGCGGCCGTTCTATTGAAGCGGCCGTTCTATTGAAGCGGCCGTTCTAATGAAGCGGCCGTTCTAATGAAGCGGCCGTTCTATTGAAGCGGCCGTTCTATTGAAGCGGCCGTTCTATTGAAGCGGCCGTTCTATTGAAGCGGCCGTTCTATTGAAGCGGCCGTTCTATTGAAGCGGCCGTTCTATTGAAGCGGCCGTTCTAATGAAGCGGCCGTTCTATTGAAGCGGCCGTTCTATTGAAGCGGCCGTTCTATTGAAGCGGCCGTTCTATTGAAGCGGCCGTTCTATTGAAGCGGCCGTTCTATTGAAGCGGCCGTTCTATTGAAGCGGCCGTTCTATTGAAGCGGCCGTTCTATTGAAGCGGCCGTTCTATTGAAGCGGCCGTTCTATTGAAGCGGCCGTTCTATTGAAGCGGCCGTTCTAATGAAGCGGCCGATCTAATGAAGCGGCCGTTCTAATGAAGCGGCCGATCTAATGAAGCGGCCGTTCTAATGAAGCGGCCGATCTAATACAATAGCTGATTTATTGCAGCTGCTCATCTTACATAAAAACACAAAACTTGTATATTTTTTTTCAACAAACCGGCCGTATCCCACCGAGGCAGGGTGGCCCGAAAAGAAAAACAAAAGTTTCTCTTTTTAAATTTAGTAATTTATACAGGAGAATGGGTTACTAGCCCCTTGCTCCCGGCATTTTAGTCGCCTCTTACAACAAGAAGAATTTTGTTCCACTTTCCCATGGAGATAGGAAATGATAAATTAGACACATGTGCAACTCTTGGGTATCTTTATTAAGGAAACGTTTCGCCACACAGTGGCTTCATCAGTCCATACAAAGGAGAAGCTTGAAGAACAGGAGGAGAAAGAGGTAATCAGTCCCTCAACCTTGAGTCGATGTTGTCAGTCCATCAATCTTGAATAGAATGCGGCATACGTGCGGAGAAGGAGCTTATAAACCGTTGGTAGGAGAGGTGCAGCAGTCATAGGTGGTGTCACATTTGTTCAATGTGGAAGTAGGTCGTGCCCAAGAATTAGGCAAGCGAAGAATTCCCAAGTATTAAGATCCCAAGAAGTTGCAGTGTCTGACAGGTTTGTAGATGAATGGTTGCACATGTGTCTAATTTATCAACATGTCGGTTCTCTGAACCATTCATCTACATACGAGGAAATAAGAACAAGAACTAGAAAGAAAATAGAGGAAAACCCAGCGGGGTGTGTATATATATGCTTGTACATGTATGTGTAGTGTGACCTAAGTGTAAGTTGAATTAGCAAGAAGTACCTGAAATCTTGCATGTTCAAGAGACAGAAAAAAGACACCAGCAATCCTACCATCATGTAAAACAACTACAGGATTCCGTACGAAACTTTTTTATCTTTGTCTATTTTTTCCAACAACGTAGTATTGAGCTTAAATTTTGTATTGTTGAACATGTATGTGTGTGTGTATATATATATATATATATATATATATATATATATATATATATATATATATATATATATATATATATATATTGTGTGTGTGCGTGCGTGCGTACTCACCTAATTGTGGTTGCAGGGGTTGTGTAACAACCCTCATGACTGTTGGGTAGAGAGTTAAATTGTATACCTTAAAGCACCCTTGTAACAGTAGTAAGTTAAAAGTATCGACTTGTATCATACATTTCACCTTATTCTACAAAGATCACACACCCAGCAGAGCTAGGTGTTTTACCGTGAACAGAGGATATTCCATGGTGTAGGTGCCTCAGAGGTAATTTCATTCTACTGCCCGTTTGGTGTACTAGCATCCACAAGCAGTATATATATTACTGTAATCACGAAGGATTCTTATTTAATCAATAAGAACACTGCGACTAACCGAGGACTCAAACCCATGTTTTAGCCCGCCTCATGGTGAACGAAAATTCAGGACCCACCCATGAATTTTCGTTCATGCATATTTGTTCACCATGAGGCGGGCTACAATGACACATGTTCGAGTCCTCGGCTAGTCGCAGTGTTATTGATTAAATACCACTCGTTCGTGGTTACAATAATATATATCCTGCTTGTGGAGGCTAGTACACCAAACGGGGAGTAGAATGAAATTAGCTCTGTGGCACCCACACCATCGTATGTCCTCGGATCACAGTAAAACTCCTACCTCTGCTGGGTGCGTAATCTTAGTAGGATTGGGTCGTCCCATGTGTTAGAGCCTCGTGAATTTTCGTTCACCACGAGACGGGCTAAAACGACACTGGTTAGAGTCCTCAGCTTGTCGCAGTGTTGTTACTGATTAAATAGCACTCGTTCGTGGTTAATATACATGTGTGTGTGTGTGTGTGTGTGTGTGTGTGTGTAATATAGACAGAAATACTAACACAAATATGGTGAATGTACAGTTTAAGAAGAGAAAATGCGTAGATTAAAAACGAAAAAGCCCGCAAGAACCCAGATAAGAGAACACAGTGTAAAGAACAAGCGACCACACATCACAAGTAATAAAACAGAGGAACAGTTGTGCTTGACAAAGAATACGTCTGTGCACCTTCTCGTGAAATTAACTTTCCGGACGTTAACTTTAACTGCGGCATCCGGTTGTTAAATTCTCCTCTCCAAGGTAATATTAACATTTCTTTTAACACTGTTTTGTAGTTTATAAATAGGAGGAAGCAGGTCACCAGGTAATTTGTTTCTAAAGCTTCTGTTCTAAATGATTCTTGTAGGAAAGTTCATATAACAGAGGAAGGAATGAGGACTTTTGATTCCTCATAACACAAGCGCAAATTCGTGGTAATTTTTTAATTTCATCATACTGGTGCACATTGCTGCGAAGTATAGTCTCCCTTTCCCCTTTCTCTTTCTCCTCTCCCCCCCCATCCCCTTCCCCACACACATGCACTCTAGGTATCTATTGCCTCTTTTAATGGAATGTTGACAAAGGCTCGGCGTCAAAACAGATCTTAAAAAGATTAGGCTGACAGTGGGAGTCTTTCATGAAGATTTAGCTTGAATTTATAGCCTATAGTCCTTTGTGGGGTATGAGAATAAATGTACCATGAATTCTTCTGGGGCTGTGGGATGAAGCAGCAGTCAGCTGGTGCCACTGATACAAACAATTCATACAAGTGATGTTTGTAGAATCGTATTATTGTAAGCTTTGTGGTTCAGTGATATAAGGATGTACCTGTTACCTGCAGTTTTCAGTATATTCTTCCCTTAACACTCCATATATGCTGTTCTATTGATTTTCATTTGAAACATAATGCATTTAAATAAAATACATTGGAAAGGAGAACATGCATGATATCAGAGCCTAAATCTAGAATACTTCATCTAGCTCCCCGGTGGTGAGTCATCTGCTTAGAATGCTGCAGTCATTTCCTTTATAGACTGCTACACTGATTCCATGGAAAAGGAAATATGTTGCTCTAGTGCCCATGATTTCCGAGATGAGTTTGACACCCATCTTATAAGAAAATTTGAAGACTCGTTAGCCCTACGCTCCGAATGTCTCTGAACTTATTGCTAGAAAGTTATAGCATGGTTCCAGGCGTTGTACATACTGATCTGGGTCTCCTTGAAACTGGCAGCACCATCACATTGAGCTTTAGTTTATTGCTAAAGCTTCAACTACACTATTTGTGGTGTTTAGTAACTTCTTGACATACAGGCAAGTTCCCGTTTGTTGTCTTCTTTTTGTCGCATCTAAATAAGTTGTACGTTGTTTTCCATAAATCCTGGCTCTTCTGGCTTCCGTCTGGCCTCAGTACCTGAGGCTCCTGTTCTGCTGGTCAACGGGGTGTGGCGAGATTTCGCTTGATGTCACTGACCTTTTTTGGTCTAACATACTTCCCTTCCGTCGTATGACAGAAGAGACCACGGAGCCCAAATTGATCACATGACGAAGCAAGCGTCCAAGGAGGAATTAGGGAAGCTAAAAGGAAATCTCCAGATTGTTGTGCCTTCACTGATAGGGACAAGATTAGTCTTTTTGTGAGGCATTGCTGAGCATTGTTTGGGAGATTTTTTCCATGATAGGTCTCTCCCAGTAGGACTTTTTTATGATCTCTTGGAGGGTCTGATCTGCTTGAAGAGTCTGAGAGACTATCCAACTTCAAAGGTGACTATGAACTTTGGGTAGTGAGCTCCTACAGTACCTCTCAAGCGTTCTTGAGAGATGCTGTAGGATGCCATATACAAGAACAGAAATGCAGGTAATGCTATCTTTCTCGCCTTCCGCACCCCTATACTCACCAGTCGCAAAGTGATGCTTGATCCCATTAATGATCTTCGAGCAACCTATTTAATACCTCTCTGAAGACAAGTCTCAGGAGTGAGTCATATTTGCTCAGAATTCTGCTGTCGAAGGAGGGGGGAAGCACACGTCAAGAAATAGGTTAGTCTAAACAGAGTTAGACACCTTATGTGGAGATGCAGGATATCGTTCCAGATATCATTAATATTCGTACTGCTTATGAAGACTAGTATTCCAAAGGGGAGGAAAATGAAATTAGTCCTGTAGATTCCACGGCCACGTATGTCCTCGCATGAGGGGTGACATGTACAGTGGTACTGGGTACCTGATCCCCTCAAGGAAGGTTCCTTGATGTTGGTGAGGGGCTCTTGATTTAGAGAATTGGATCTGTGCTCCAGTTCCCCGAATTAAGCCTGAATGCCTTCTACATCCCCCCCCCAGGCGCTGTACAATCCTCCGGGTTTAGCGCTTCCCCCTTGATTATAATAATAATAATAATGGGTACCTGATGTTTGAAACATTGATGTCCAAGTGGGCTAAGGCGCCTTAAAATTTTGGCGGGGCTCTCGGGAGGCATGCTAAGATATCGAGGATTCAATCCCCGGCTAGTCGCAGTATTGTTACTTGCTTAAAAACCACTCTTTCGTGGATGGATATTATATATATATATATATATATATATATATATATATATATATATATATATTTGTAATGCTGAATAGGTAAAATTGATCGGCTAGCAAAACGTCGTTTAAAATTAGGTACTTTCTAAAATTTTCTCTTATACATTTAAAGATGTTTTTTTTTTCATTTATGTTAATGAATTAATTTTGCTCTAAAAGAACCTTAGAAAACTTCCCTAACCTTATAACAAGCACAATTTAATTTTGCCTGATCCAACTACATATAATTTAGACAAGTTTACAATAATTTAATAATAAACAAACATAACGAAATATATTTTCTCGTTAGGTTCAGAATGATTTTTGCGAAATTATTGCATACACAAATTTTCGCTTGCCTTATTCGGCAACAAGAGCGTTGCTAAAATAGCAAGTTTTACCTATTCGGCAGGACATACATGTCGTGCGCTTGTTACAATAAAGTTACATAAGTTTCTAAGGTTCTTCAGGTACAAAATTATTAACTCTTACATTTTAATGGAAAAAAAACAAAACATATCTTTAAACGTATCACAGAAAATTTTAGAAAGGATTTTATTTTAAATGAGTTATTGCTAAATGACCAATTTTGCCAATTCGGCCCTACATAAGTTTATATTCATATATAACGAAGTGTAATATAAAAGTATCTACTATAATATTTAACATCTCTTATAAAAACTGGGTGAGATTAAAGTGTTCGCAGTTACTGGTTAAAGCCCCTTGCTTTTATCCAGTCATATTCTTGAAAATTTTAGTCTGTAGATTTGGCCATTCCATTTTGGGTAGTAAGTATTATATGAAATATATGATGTCAAACATGTAATATGCAGTAGTGACATCGACAACTGGTCGATGTCACTACTGTGTTATCTACGTTCAAAGATAATATAAACTGTAATTAGAGTAATTGAAAATATCCGGCCCTGGAGGTGTTCCAGGGATCAAGGCCACTGCAGCCCTGGAGGTGTTCCAGGGGTCAAGGCCACTGCAGCCCTGGAGGTGTTCCAGGGGTCAAGGCCACTGCAGCCCTGGAGGTGTTCCAGGGGTCAAGGCCACTGCAGCCCTGGAGGTGTTCCAGGGGTCAAGGCCACTGCAGCCCTGGAGGTGTTCCAGGGGTCAAGGCCACTGCAGCCCTGGAGGTGTTCCAGGGGTCAAGGCCACTGCAGCCCTGGAGGTGTTCCAGGGGTCAAGGCCCCTGCAGCCCTGGAGGTGTTCCAGGGGTCAAGGCCCCTGCAGCCCTGGAGGTGTTCCAGGGGTCAAGGCCACTGCAGCCCTGGAGGTGTTCCAGGGGTCAAGGCCACTGCAGCCCTGGAGGTGTTCCAGGGGTCAAGGCCACTGCAGCCCTGGAGGTGTTCCAGGGGTCAAGGCCACTGCAGCCCTGGAGGTGTTCCAGGGGTAAAGGCCACTGCAGCCCTGGAGGTGTTCCAGGGGTCAAGGCCACTGCAGCCCTGGAGGTGTTCCAGGGGTCAAGGCCCCTGCATCCCTAGAGTGTACCCGGGGTCGAGGCCCCTGCGGCCCTGGAGGGTGTTCCAGGGGTCGAGGCCCCTGCGGCCCTGGAGGGTGTTCCGGGGGTGAAGGCCCCTGCAGCCCTAGAGGGTGCTCCGGGGGTGAAGGCCCCTACGGCCCTGGAGGGTGTTCCGGGAGTCAGCGCTCCTGCGGCCCTGAAGGGTGTTCCGGGAGTCAACGCTCCTGCGGCCCTGAAGGGTGTTCCGGGAGTCAACGCTCCTGCGGCCCTGAAGGGTGTTCCGGGAGTCAACGCTCCTGCGGCCCTGGAGGGTGTTCCGGGAGTCAACGCTCCTGCAGCCCTAGAGGGTGTTCCGGGAGTCAGCGCTCCTGCGGCCCTGGAGGGTGCTCCGGGAGTCGACGCTCCTGCGGCCCTGGAGGGTGCTCCGGGAGTCAGCGCTCCTGCGGCCCTGGAGGGTGCTCCGGGAGTCAGCGCTCCTGCGGCCCTGGAGGATGCTCCGGGAGTCGACGCTCCTGCGGCCCTGGAGGGTGTTCCGGGAGTCAGCGCTCCTGCGGCCCTGGAGGGTGCTCCGGGAGTCAACGCTCCTGCGGCCCTGGAGGGTGCTCCGGGAGTCAGCGCTCCTGCGGCCCTGGAGGGTGTTCCAGGAGTCGACGCTCTTGCGGCCCTGGAGGGTGTTCCGGGAGTCGACGCTCCTGCGGCCCTGGAGGGTGCTCCGGGGGTTAACGCTCCCGCGGCCTTGGAGGGTGCTCCGGGATTCAACGCTCCTGCGGCCCTGGAGGGTGCTCCGGGAGTCAACGCTCCTGCGGCCCTGGAGGGTGTTCCGGGAGTCAACGCTCCTGCGGCCCTTGAGATATTTATAGTATAGGTTTAGTGCATCTTGGTAAGACATTACTCAGCTCATCAAAAATAAACACTAAACACTGGAAGATGCAGTGATAAAACACTGCAATTTACACGCCATAAGAAATTATATAATCACAAAGGAGTGTTCCTCAGTGTATTTACACTGAGAGTTTATTTTAATGCTCGTTTTGGGGATTACAGTCTTCATGACTGGGGCTGTATAAATGATATTAAGATTTAATGACCTTCGTGTAATAGATCTCTTGTAAAATTCTCTTATTTTACATTATCAGTGTGGTTTACCTAGAGGTTTCTCCCCTCCATATCTGCACGAAGTGGAGTGTATCTTCATTATTGTTTTGCTGCTTTTATGTCATTTGCTGGAATATTTATCTCCAGGTTTTCTTTTGCTTCTAATGAGTGGTTGAATATACTATTACATTGCTAATATTTAGATATCAAAGCTAATAAGCCAACCAAATTGCTTACTGTTCAACACAAACATTCAGAACTACTCAGATTGACACTATTCACTTAAACACTACATACACTACCGTGTATAACACTTGCACGGAATTGTACCAATTACTATCACTGGTAAACACCGTTTCCTACCTTGTTTCTCTCGCTGACATCCCGGCTACCTGACCTTCCTCCTCCCTGTCTGGCCCAGCATGTTCTCTCCAGCTGGAAATATAAAAACTCTAGCCAGAAACATAAATTTCCTGAGATGTTTGTCGTCGCTTTGGCGTTTCTCACTCTTGACAGCCAATCACAAGATCTCAATTCCCAGAATAATTGGAACTAGGTTGATTCTGTGGCAAAAAATGAGGCCAAACAAGATCAATTTTTCGGATAAAAATATTAAAATGAATGTGTTATCTTGGTGCACTATAGACGTCAGATGTTGCTACCTGACAGGCATATAGGACATGAATTTCCATGAGAACCTGCATGAGTATACATAGCCCTTGTCAACACAGCTACGACAAAGCTTGCATAGTTGTTGTTTTCATAGGTACAGGAAGAATATACAAAGTTAAGGTCTTACCTCTTACTGCAGCAGTCACACCAGTTACAAAAGTAGCACTCCAGTTTTAGCAGAAGTAATCATAGAAATAGCCACACCAGTCAAAGGAGAAAGTTATATCAGTTGTGAGTATAATTACTCACACCAGTTACAGGTGCAGTCGCACCAGAGTAGTAGTAGTTACACTGGTTATGGCAGCAGCAATCATGCTAGTTTTAGATGAATCAGTCACACCAGTTATAATAAAGGTATCAGAAGCAGCAAGAGATTGTTTAATATTAATTTAATAACGCATTAACACAGTTCTTTTAAGCAGCTCGGTAAAAAAAAAACACTAAAATCATGTCTCTCTCACACATCAGGCTTTCAGAGATCAAAATTTATCCTTTTCCTTCAACTTTTTTTTTTGGGGGGGGGGGGTGGGGGAGAAGAAACTTCAGGAGCCTATGATGGGGAGGCTTAGTCTCCTTTTCCTCAAGGGAAGCAAGGGCCTTTTCCCGGAAGGGAGGCTTAGTCTCCCCTTTCCCAGCTGAGGTGTTCCAAGTCAAGTTTTGGGAAGAAGTTGGAGACTTAAACTTTTGTGATCACTCGTCCTGGCACCAGTGACGGAATTTCGACAACTCTCTTACAGGTTTCCTTCTATCTCTCTTGTCCCAGTACATAACTGACGGTCACTGGAGCGCCCCGGTACTAGGGAACCAGGGTGATGGTGGCTGCAAATGATAAGTGTTAGCTAATAAATAAACTTAAATATGCCTAAATCTGATTTTGTATACTTTATCAACATTTTTTATCAGCTCAGTGTCTGTAAAGAATAAAACCAGAGGTAGGAGAGATATCACAATTAGACGTTCACTCGGACGTGAGGGTAAATTCAAGGTGGTTAAAGGCACACCAAGAGTACTTAAGAATACACCCAAGATAGGTCAGGGTACACCCGAGATAGGTCAGGGTACACCCGAGATAGGTCAGGGTACACCCGAGATAGGTCAGGGTACACCCGAGATAGGTCAGGGTACACCCGAGATAGGTCAGGGTACACCCGAGATACGCCAGTGTACACCCAAGGTATGTAACACGTCATGGTAAACCAAATCAGCCAGGGTACACCCGAAGTACGCCAGGAACAACAGAGGAATGTCAAGGTACGCCCAAGATACGCCAGAGTACACTAAAAGTATGCCAGGATACACCCAAGTTACACCAGGTAACTCGTAAGGGCACCCTATCCTTATATTAATGACATCTACCCTGAAATTCTACACACTCTTTACTCTAAAGTTAGATTAAGTAACCTATAGTTAGGGTTGGTTACGGTAATTTGGTTTAGATCTCTCACTCACTCACTCACTCACTCACTCACTCACAAAACTACGAATGAAACGTTAAATAAACCTAAAATATCAACCGTAACATCAATGCTAACTGAGCGTTTCCATGATAAGTTTAAATCTGCGCGAGTATTACTGTTATTTCCTGCAAGGGAAGTTCCTTGACCCTCTTAATCTAGGGAATTTAATCTGTGCCCAAGTTCCCTAAATTAAGCCTGAATGCCTTCCATCCCCCCCCCCACAGGTGGTGTGTAACCCCTACGGATTTATCGCTTCCCATAATAAAGGCTATTATTCTTACTGCAATAAAAACTAAACGTAAACCCACAAGTCATACAGCACTATCCCTATCCATCATCTGATAGCTATACACTGCTATATATATCGCGCATCCCTGGATGACTAGAGCCCCCATGGATTAGGCAGGAGGATAACTCTATAGCTCTCTATATCAGTTGTAAGCCAATGGAAAGCTTTCTGAACGCCATTCATCTCCACTAAGTGGGGGAGTGTGTTCAACTTGTATGTGCCGCAGCAACTGTTGTGTGCTAGGATGAGCGGGTGCTGACACTGCTGAGTGCTGCAATGGATCGGTACAGAGACTGTTGTGTGCTAGGATGAACGGGTGCTGACACTGCTGAGTGCTGCAATGGAATAGATATATCCTGGGTGGACATATGGTTGTGTCCTGGTTGCTGAAAAAAGTTGGGTGCTGAGATCGATGGGTGATAATATGGGTGAATGTTCGATAGCTGGGTTTGGGACAGCTGGATAGTGACAGTGAAGGTTCGTGTAATTCTAGGATGTTAGGATGGATATGTGGTTGTGTGTGTGTATAGATAAAATTGTTCGATTAGCAAGAACTCATTTAAAACTAAGTAGTTTCTAGAATTTTAAATGTTTAAAGATGTATTTTTTTTCATTTATGTTAATGTAAAAAATAATTTTGCTCCAAAAGAACCTTAGAAAACTTACCTAACCATATTATAACAAGCGCAGTTTAATTTAGCCTAATCCAATTGAATATATTTTAGATAAGTTTGCAATAATTTAATAATAAACAACAAAAGATCATTTTTTTCGTTAGGTTCAGAATTATTTTTTGCGAAATTATTGCATAAACAAATTTTCGCTTGCCTTATTCGGCAAGAAGAGCGTTGCTATTTAAGCCAAAATAGCAAGTTTTACCTGTTCCTCACGACATGGTTTCGTTAAGTTCTCCCCTTCAATTCATGATTGCTAATAAAATTCATGACGGGTGTTACACTTAGAAATCATGCAAGTATTGTAGCTTCTAGAGTATCAGAGAGATCGTCGAAAATTTGAGCCTAGTAAAGTCAACTATTGGTCGGAATCTGAAGAGAGGTGACAATACTGGTGACTGTAGAGCGCTACACTGAGGATGTCGTGGAAAAAAGCTCAAGACACCTCACTATGATGAAGTTACATAAGAAATAGTGTGGAGGATCCCGAGAAAACCAGCAACGATCTAGATCTACAGAGATATTTGGCTTCAGCTGGCATAAATGTTGATTTTTCAGCTGTTCGACGAAAGCTCCTTGAAGATGACATAACCACCAGAAAGAACGTAATGAAACAAGTACTGACCGCTGCCATGAACAAACTGCTGCAGTGGACATTCCATCATGATGAATGGACGACAGATGAAGAAGTTATATTTTCACATGAGCATTTTGAAATACAGAGGTATAGTTCAGTGGTAGTGAGACGGAGCAAAGGCGAACTTCTTCGGAATGGACACATTCAATAAGCACCAAAACACTCGCCCAAGATGTTTTGGGGTAATCTCTCTGCTGAAGGTATTGGTCGGCTTGTTATTATTGAAGGAATGATGAACAGTGGAAAATACAATGTAATCCTGGCAACTTATTTACTTTCCACTGTGGACAGAGACTTTCTTGATGTAGAAGGCATTTTCCAACAGGATCTTGCTCCGTGCCGCAGCAACAGAAAAATGCTGACATTCTTCGAAGAGTGGGCTAAGCGTTCTAAATTGGCCTGAAAACTCTCCTGACCTCATCCGAACAGAGAATCTAGGAGCAATAGCCTAACGCTGGATAGCGAAACGGGCCTGTTCCGCTGTGGAGAACCTAATTGCCGTTGTTATTAGGACCTGATACCATGACGAGGAACTTGCCAAAATGTGTTGAGTGTTAGTCAGTTGTATGCTAAGGCGTGTAGCAATGTTTATGAAAGGAATGGATAGTCATCTCTTATCAAATCAAATATCTGTCATATCATTAACGTGTATTTTTCAAATAAACATTAATTTGTCAATTAAATGTCTTCATCACTGTCCCAGTTAATATGTTCAATACTATGAGGACATTCATCTTATGATTCCACAATATTGTGAAATCATTTTATAATTGAAATTTATAGTCTGTCACATTAACATTACCACCTTGAGTATTCCTTAGGTTTATCTTCTTTGAAGAACCTACTAACTTGCTATTAAGTGTAACTTCAGCTGGTTATTAAAGGGCAAAAGTGAATGGCCACTAACAACTTCGGAAAGGAAACTTTTCTTATTTTGCATTAACCAGTTTGGCACCAAAACACTTGTTAGAATCAGTGAGTGAGAGAATGTGTTAGTAGTTGTCAAACGCTCTTTTCGAAGGACACTTTGTGTGTGTTTACTCACTATTCACCTATTTTCACTCGCCTATTTGTTGCAGGGGTCGAGTCGTAGCTCCTGACCCCCCCCCCCTCTTTGCTGGTCGTTACTATATCCACACTCCTTGCTCCAAGAGCTTTATCGTGTGTGTGTGTGTGTGTGTGTGTGTGTGTGTGTGTGTGTGTGTGTAGCAAGCGCTGTTGTCATAAATTCCAGTACATAATTTAGTAAACAAAAACAAAGCAAATTGTGTTCAATGTGGACGGGAGTGTTTTTGTTTGTTTCGACCCTTGATTGACGCTTATTACCCATTTATTTGTTTTTTAGGGGAAAATTTTGGCAGTTTGTTTACAGATTACAATATGATTTTATTTAATGATTTTCACCAATTAGTTACATTTTTTGTATTTGTTTTTCTTCTCACTTCGCTTTATCTTTTATTGTACCCATTTGATTTGTTTTGGGTTCAAAATTTCAAGTTTGCATCAAAATGAATTTGTTTTACGAGCTTGTGAATTTGTAATCACCGCAAACTGAAAGTTAAGATAAATAATTTGATATGACGTATGTGCAACGGTTGGGTATCTTTACTGTTAAAGCTTTCCGCCTTCACATTAGGCTTTTTCAGTCGAAGAGGCAGCAGGTGACGTAGTGAAATGAAGATGATGTAATCAGTCCAACCTTGGAGAAATAGGCCTTCAAATAATTTGCAAGTGTCATTGAGGAGGTTAGACTGCAAGTTAGTGAAATTATCACTGGTGGAAGATTTCAAGCAGTGATAGAGAACCTGTCTTGTGTGTCGGTGTGCTATACGAGCACCGTCATTATCACTTGCTTGTTGGGTTTTTAGTTCGGGAAGATTTACAGATGTATGTGGAGACACGCGAGGAGCGTACACGGGGCCAAGAGCTATGACTCGACCCTTCCAACAATACAATTGAGTACTTTCAGTACTTTCAATGCATTTGAGTACTTTCGGGGTATATGTTCCCTAATTTCCACAAAGTAATAAGATTACACGGAAGATTACCGTAGTAAAGTTATGGATAATTTGTATGAATTTTAAGAATTTGCATTGAAAAAACATCAGTTATTTGCTTACAATATGTTTGTTTGGTCAGTCAAAACACAACTTTGTCTTTACACCAGAAAAATTTATTGAACTGATAATGCCTTATTTCTCCTTTCACTCTTTACGTCCTGCTATGTCTCCTGCTACGTGTACTTTATCATTCTTATTATTTTTCTTAGTTTGGTTCCTCTCTTTCTCAAAATTCCCTCTTAATATTCCTTTTTTTTCTTTATATCTACTCTGTTACAGCTCTTTTCTTCCCTTCTCTTCCCTCACTCATCCTCACCTTACTTTCTCTCTCTCTCTCTCTCTCTCTCTCTCTCTCTCTCTCTCTCTCTCTCTCTCTCTCTCTCTCTCTCTCTCTCTCTCTCTCTCTCTCTCTCTCTCTCTCTCTCTCTCTCTCTCTCTCTCTCTCTCTCTCTCTCTCTCTCTCTCTCCCCCTCTCTGACTCCTAACTAAAACCGGCTCACATCTCTCTCTCATTACTTTTCTCTTTCTTTAAACTCACTTATTTTGTCCCCTGAAAATATTTTCCACGTCTGGCCATTTTCCCTGCCTTTATAAGTAAAAATATTGGGGTGGGTCTTTTTAAAAGGCTCGAGAATTTATCTGTGGGTGGAATTGACCCCAAGTGGCACTAAGATGAGAGGAATTCTGAATGTGGAATAAGAAAAAATTCACAGAGGATTTTTCAGAGCATATATTGGCGGCTTAAAAGAATTACTGACTTCACAGATTTTTCATTTTTCTGTGAAGAGATTGAAATTTTTATGATATATTCATTTCTTTTAACATAAAGCCATGTCTGTGAATCGAATTCTGTGTGTGTGTGTGTGTGTGTGTGTGTGTGTGTGTGTGTGTGTGTGTATGTGTGTGTAAAATTTGTGCATGGTGTTATCTGCTTGCGGATATTTTTTAAATGAAATGTTTATTACAACCGTTTACATGCCCCTATGGCTTTAGCGCTCTTCCCATGAAATAAATTAAAAAAATATATTTAAGTAGCGTTGGGGCCAGCAACGCAGCAGACACAGCTGATCGAGTCACTCGACTACGAACTCTCCATTCCTTGCATACAAGAATAAGAAATTTCTTCATTCCATAATGTATGCATTTTATTTCCAAGATACTGCGCCTCCACTCCATGCTCAAGCATTCATGATTCACCTCTACATGACTTGCCTATTATTGTTCGTAACTTTCAATTTCATTCTTTTACAAACCTAACTCCTCTCCGATATTTTAAAAATTATTTTCTGAATCTCAGAAAATTTAAGTTCTAGATTTGATTAACCTGTAGTTCCATAAAAAGTTATTCCTGTCTCTGGCGTGATGTGAGTGTATAGTGAAGATTGTGTTCGATGTTGTGGCAGCTGGACACATGGACTAAACGAAATATAAGTCCTCACCGACTTACGTTCGACTTTCGCTCCGTCGGATCCCGAAATGGAGGAACGTAGGAAATTTGTTAGCATGTCATGATTTTCTCCTTTTCTTATCAATATGCTTTATTACCTTAAATTTTCATTACTCACAAATTGACGTCCCCTACTTGTGGGTATCATTGTCTAATTTACAGTGTATTCTTTTTAGGGCGCATTTGCGGATGAATATAAGTTGCACAGGTCGGAAATTGGGAAAGATCTGTATATTAACGAGAGAATTTTTTTTTATTCTTTCAGGAAATTGGTCCACTTTGTCACTTTAAAGCAAAACGTATATTATCAGTTGCCGTGTGATTCGTTTTTGTCAAAAAATTGTGTGTAGTGAAGTATAAAAGGCTTGTTTTGAGGCTTATCATATGAAGACATAAGGATTATATATGATCAGTTTACAAGAGACGCAATATTCACAGGTTTAATATGTTGACGGTGTTTATCAAAGGATATGAATATCCTCCAGGGTCGTATGATTTACACAGAAACTGGTATTCACTGTATCGTGTGTCAGTTTCACTTGTATCAAATTTACTTACGTGTAGTTAAAATTATATTCTTATAGGTTTATGTAACCTAATCTAAATATTCTTTTGTAACGTAACCAAATTCACTTACATACAATCCTACCTAAGATAAATTAACCTAACTTAATCTAACTTGTCTCGAAAATAAGTTTGCATAGTGACAATGAGACTGCCTGTGTTGCTACAGATTTCTCTTTCCATCCTAAAGAGTGCTAATCAACGTTGATTTTGCATTGTTACATTGTTAGACTAATGAGGGGAGCGCTAAGCCGGTAGGGCTCATTCAACGCTTGAAGGGGAATTGGAGACAATCGGTTCCATTCATGGAAGGGAAGATCAGGTCAAGGACAAGTTTCCCTCATCATCGTCAAGGAGCAAGAGTCTCCCTCATCATCGTCAAGGAACCTCCCTTGAGAGTAATTTAGATGACATTTCGGCCGACTTGGACTGTTTACAAGTCACAATGAAGCGAGAAGGGAAGTTTGTCTTTTTAGAACGGGTTATTAATGTATTATTCTTCTTCGAGAGGAATGTTAATACTGTATTGTCCAGAGGAATATGGTAAAGGACAAAAAAAAATCTAATGCAGAGAAAATAGTGAACGCTGTTACCCTCCAATGCTCTGACTTCGTATTTCAACCAGATTGGGAAAAGGAGAACCTTGAGGCTGATGATCAAATCTTATTTCCATCATTTCAACAATAATATTTATATATTTGTCTATAATTATTTTTATTTTTAATAGTAGTATTGCTATTACTATTATTGTTCTTAGTGTTCAGTACGTGTAACGACTGGAACCAGCGGTCAGCTTCAAATCTTCCGTCTTGTTCACAGTCGACCGAGAAATTCATTTCATTTTTAACTTGTAATTTCAAAACTTTGCGGCCTTTGTATCCACCTCTGGGAAATTAAAGTTTTAAAAATTTTTCCCCTCTCTCGTGAGTGGCTATTTGTTTAAAAGATACTCCTTGTGTGTTCTCCAGGTTTTGCTGTCTGTACGTTGGTCTTCGTGTTTGAGTGTCTGTTTCCCATTTCTGTTTGTGTGTTGGATCGGGCATTTATTTTTGACTTGCGTATTTATCATTTTCCTTTATCTGTCTGTACGTGTATGTCTGAATGTTTACTGTTTCTTTTCTGTCTCTGTATGTGTGTTTAGATCTGGATGTCTGTCCGTTTCCTATTTATCCGTATGAAGATCTGGATGTTTGTTTCCTTGTCTGTATGTGTGTAGATCTGGATATTCGCCTGCTTCCTGTCTGAACGTATAAAGGTCTGGGTGTGTGTTTCCATCTTGCTGTTTTAATGTATGTAGGCCTATCTGAATGCATGTTCATGTTGGTTTTTGTCTGTTTCCTGTCTCCCTGTATGTAGGTATTGGTGTTCAACACAAATAATCCTCACTTAGAAACCATTGACGACGCTTCTGTCCGACTTGAACCATTGACACACTGAAGCGAGAAGGAAAGAAGACCAGAATATAAACGAGGAGAAGGGAGTGGTAGTGATGTTGGTGTATAAGTGCAATAGTAAATGAGTGAAGCAAGATGCTTACCCCCAGAGTACGTGGATTATGTTAGTACTAAGAAATGTAGTATGGAACAATGTGTCGTTTATATAAATTGTGAACAACAAAGGGCCCGACGCTAACCCCCTGTGGAACACCACTCGTGACGCGCCCCCACTCTGATTTCTTCCTATTGATGCAAACTCTCTACTGCCTATCTGTCAACCACGCCTCTACATATGAAAACAAAAAATCTTCTATCCCGTGTGCTTTAATTTTCCTCAATAGCCTCTGATGTGGAACTCTATCAAAAGCCTTACTGAAGCCCATATACACAATATCATATTCATTACCATGATCTACCTCAAATACCTCGGTGAAAAAGTTTGTAAATTCGTAAGGCAGGAACGCCCCTTTGTAAAACCGTGCTGAGATTCATTAATCAGTTTATGCTTTTTAAGATGGCTACGAATTGTCTCGGCAGTTATTGTAGGTATTACATCTGACATTTTCCACTTGTCTAGCACTAAGCCAGTTTGTAGTGATTTGTTGAAAAGACTAGCCAAAGGTTTGCTAAGCTCCTCTTTACATTTCTTAAAACCTTAGCAAACAGTTCATAAAGGCCTGGGGATTTGTTCGGCTTTAATTTCTCTATTTGTATGAGGATCATGTCACTAGTTGCCCTAAAAGTGCATAGTTTATTATGGTCTTGTTCTACAAAATTTATTTCTGGAATTTCGCAAGTATCTTCCTGCGCAAAAACTGGCAGGAAATGAGAGGTAAAAATTTCACACATTTCCTTATCAACTAAATTATAGTTCCTTGATATATTTTCAGTGGTTGTTCTGCATATTGTGATATCACCTGTTTACTGTGATCTTATTGCATGCATGCATGTGTGTGTGTGTATGTATATATATATATATATATATATATATATATATATATATATATATATATATATATATATATATATTATATATATATAATATATATAGTGTGTGTGCGCGTGTAAAATCACTACATGCACTGTGACACTGCTCATCAATTTCCTTTCAAAATAACAAAATTATATAATTACTTCCGAAAATTTGTTAACTCCTTTTCATGGGCGTTAAAATATAAGCTTTTCTGCGAGGAAAATGTGATTAAGGAAGCAGCCTTTAATGCTTGAACTATAGTTTAATTTTGTTTAATCTATTTATTTTCTGCTTGCAAAAGAAGTTTGTCAATTTTTTTTTTTTTTTGTGCAGTTTGTCCATGTGTAGACGTTTCTCTAAGCTGATTACCAGGTAGGTGGTTTTACCTGGCGTTTTGTGCTAGAAGCAGATGATAGCTGTATGTTTTGTTATTGATGGTAGCTGTACTGGGTAATGTGACAGTAGTTGGTAGTGACTCTAGTGGTTGGTGGTTGCGATAGTAGTTATTTGTAGTAGTATATTGTCGTGGTGATGTGTTGTTTTGGTGATGGGGCCGGTAGATGGAGGCGGGGGTAGGTGGTAGTAGTAGTCAACGGAAGCAGGGGAAAGTTTATAAGTAACGGTGGCGGTAGTAATAACGACTACAGGTGGAGTTTGTGTTAGTAGCGAGAGGTTGTAACAGCTGCAAGTGATTCTGGTGCAAGTTATCAGTAGATGGTGACATTCGCAGCTGGCTGTAGCGATGAAGGTCGCTGATAGCTACTGTATATGGTGATGTTTTCATCTGGCTGTAGTGATGAGAGATGCAACTGGCTGCAGTGGCGATAGCTGCGGCTGAGCGCGGTGGCGATAGCTGCGGCTGAGCGCGGTGGCGATAGCTGCGGCTGAGCGCGGTGGCGATAGCTGCGGCTGAGCGCGGTGGCGATAGCTGCGGCTGAGTGCGGTGGTGATAGCTGCGGCTGGGTGCGCTGGCGATAGCTGCAGCTGGATGAGTGGTGACGTAGCGCAGTTAAGAAGCTATCCCTCTGTTTTATCATTATAGTGATGCCATGACGTGATGAATATGGTTATGGAAAATACTAGCGTCCAGATGTTAGTGTAACTGATCTAAGGTTTTGATTTACTACCAATAACATTGATAGCTAACAAAATATGTCATACAATAAAGCCGAAGCAAACACACAGTATTGCAAATGGCTGTCAGTGTAGAAACTCTCTTTAATCAAATATTCAATGTTGTTAGCGACGGGTTCTAGCGAATCATGAAAAATTCATGAGTGTTAACTTTAGCATGTTAACTTAAGCAACGCTTCTGTAAATTTGTTTCAATGTAAGTTTAGGAAGTTACCTATGTACAGAGTACTTTATAAGGAGCTTTAATCAACAGTCCAGGAAAAACCTAGTTTAGTAAATCTTGGAATCGGATGCACTTAAAAAGTATTAGATGTTAAGTTTACATAAGAAGACCATAATACGTCAAGAAGCGAATTTCATTCACTTACGTATTTCAGATCCGTGAGTATAAGCCGTCAAAACTTTTCAAAATCTTGTTCTAATTATGGTTATCCTCCTGAAAATTACAACTAAATTCATTCCAATGAGAAGCAATGACAGTAATTTGTTTTGTAATTAATGCGCGACCATTATAGGGTGATAATAGCCTGTTCTTTTTGTGAACCTGTCATCATTTATTCAGTTATTTTCGTTAGTGGTTCGGGATTTTGGAGTACACGTATGAGATGGTGCTAATAAATTAATTTTGATTTGAAGGAGAATTGTCATCTCATCAGTTACGTGTCTGTGTATAGACACAAGCCTAGACGAGGGACGACAGTCCGTCTTGGTCTCCGCTTTAATGTTGCAAATGGTTCCTATAAGAAATAGGATATGTTCATTTTTATTTCTTAGACACTATTTTCTAGTTAGGACAGTTGCTTTCACGGAATAGAGTAACGCACAATGTGGTGTTTAATTATTAATGATTAATTATAGACTTGTTATTGTAAAAAAAGATTTCCAGGATTGTCTGACAGCTGAGATATTGTCTTTGCCATTAGTTGTTCTATCCCGTATTATTTTCTCTTTTCGTCATCTTTACATTTTTTACGATAGGTCTGATATTAATTTCTAACACTGAGTGAGCCAGAAGAAGGTACTGCCGTCATCTTACATTCTTACATAACTAACGTTACATAATTAACTTTTTTCCATGGTCAGTTTTCATTAATAGCTTCAAGTACATTATGTAATCAATCATTTGTCTAATCAAATTATTCTCTTTCTCTAGTATTAAAAAATTGGGGGCTGGAAGGTTAAAGACTATCGTGCTTGTGGAAGACATAAGGGTTATTAATTGGAAGACAGCCTCATCACTATTGCAACCGTAGATGACACTTAAGCCTTCAGTATTGGCATATGTATATATATGTATATATAATATATGTATATATATGTATATATAATATATATGTATATATATGTATATATAATATATATATGCATTGACTAATATTTTATACAATCGTTACTAAAATCTAAAATTGTGCTTGGATTTTAAATTTACGTAACTTGCATTACCTCTAATTTATATTGCTAATATTTCTCCTGTCGTACCTACTCTTCTCCTTTTTGTTTTAGTAAGTCTATAGCGGTTTCTTTTTCATTTACAATGCCTTTCATTTTTAGTCTTTTTATGATTACTGTGTGTTAGTATACAAATTCTTCACAAATGTATTTCTATCATTAATTCCGTGTTTGTCATCTTTTCAGTACGTTACTGTATATCCTGTTTCCTTCGGAAGACAATTTGCTTAGTCTGTACAGCTCTCTCACTGCTCAAAATGCTTTCTTTTCTCTTTCGCTTTTATCATTTAACCTCTTACCAGTGTACTCGCCTAACTTCGGTTGCAGAGATCAAGTCAGCCTCTTCACTGGTCGCTGCTAGGTTCACTCTATGCTCCATGAGCTTTTCATCTCTTTTTAGTGCTGTGTATGGTAGCTGCCTCCACATCCTCACTTCCTGACAACTCTAATGGTGAAGAAGCACTTCCTAACATCCCTGTGACTCATCTGAATCTTCAACTTCCAATTGTGACCCTTTATTGCTGTGGCTCATCTCTGGAACATCCTGTCTCTGTCCACCTTGTCGATTCCTCTCAGTATTTCATATGTCGTTATCATAACTCCCGTGTCCCTCCATGTCGTCAGGTCGAGTTCTCTTAACCTGTCCTCGTAGCACTTGCCCCTTAGCTCCGGGACTAGTCTCGTTGGTACTAGTCTCGTGCTTGGCCAGGTGTGGGTTCGAAACTGGAGCTGCATACTCCAGTATGGGCCTGACGTACACGGTGAACAGGGTCCGGAACGACTCATAAGAATCCTATTCTTACGTTCGCTAGTCGCTCATATGCAGCAGCAGTTATTTGGTTGAAGTACGCCTCAGGAGATGTCCTTGGTGTTGTGTGTGTGTGTGTGTGTGTGTGTGTGTGTGTGTGTGTGTGTGTGTGTGTGTGGGTGTGTTTGTGCGTGTGCGCTCCAGGCTTCCCTTTGCCAGAAACCTTGCATTCACAAGCTGTGAATTCGTTGCATGTCCTGGGTGTGCCTCTAGGGCGGGTGTCCCTAAGTGGGCCTCAAATATAACTTTACCTCCTTTCATCCTGTCCTACTTCTCTCCTTTTTCTCTGCAAAGCCCTTCCCTCCCTCCCACCTGGCCTCCGACTGAGGCTTTGACAAGACAGGCATACTGGACCAGACTTCAAAGCACTTTCCCCAGGCGTGACCCGACTCGGCACACATACTCTCCTCCTTGTATGTTGATCAGGAACCCCCTTCCCTGCTTGGGGCTAAGCTTTGGGTGAATATCTGCATTGTATGAATGGAGATAAAGTGAGTGAGGGGGGTGATGTCTCAGTATTGATACCACATCATGACTTAGTCGCTCCCGTCTTTGACTTGCGTCCGTATTTGGTTTTGATCTGGGGACAAACATAAATCAAACGCAATACTGTGATATTTTTTATTACTCGTATTTGTAGCTAATATTGTATCTCAAGCTCTGATACCGATACAATCTTTAAAAAATTCGTTTTCATTGACTGCTTAGAATTTTCTTCCCCTTATTTGAGAAAAATTATATTAAATAGTGTGTGTTAACATTGAGTCTCGATATTTTACGTTGTCATAACATTTTTCTATTTTTTCGTATTTTTTTTAAGCTATTCCATCAGCTATGTAGAAGATATTACTATTGATCTTAGCCACCGCAACACATTTAGAATATTAAGCTAATATATTCTATTATTTATAGAATTAAAATGCATCATAACAAATTTCTTAATATAGAACAAGTGTTGTGAATTTTATACAAATCATTTTAATGGTTTTCATGCTACGACCGCATAATTAACTCCTTTATAAAAATAAAAAGGCACAATACCGTGAATGAAACAATTCTCAAATATGTGATGAGTGGTTTGAAAAACCGACAAGTTGAAGATTGAGACACTTATGTAACATATGGGAATCTTTCTACTTTGTATTGGACTGATGAAGCCACTGTGTGGCGAAACGTTTCCTGAGTAAAGATTCCCATATGTTGCATAAGTGTCTCAATCTTCAATTCTCAAATAACCCGCACATATGAGAAACTTATGAAGACGTTACGGCCCACACATTTCTGAAATTGTGGAAAGGTAATTGGTGCAGAGCAAACCTTTATTATAAACTACGTTCAATTCTGGGCAGTGCCTTAATTTATGCAAGTAGTAATGCAACAAGAGAGATGTGAATGGAGAGGCACTGAGGTAGGTTAAGGTCAAGTGTCATCTATGGTGTTGGGTGGGGGCGATGGTCTCTCTCAAGGCCTCCGAGAGAAATGTTACATGGCGGAACAAGACTGCTTTGCGGCCCCTGGGGGCAGGGTGAGCAACCCCCAGTCTAAATGAATTTTGCATAATTAATTTTCTAAATCAAATTAAAATAGTTGCAATTACCCCCCAAAAAAAAATAATGAAAATATCAAAATAAAACTTCTATGGCTATGGGGCCCCTTCAGATATTCGCAGCCGGACCCTGGACCAATGTACCGGCTGAACTGCCCTCTCATAAGCCCTGACTCTCCTGACGCGTGTTCCCGTGTAATTAGAGTTTAACTGCTGGCTCAGTAACATTAATGCCCTTTGATTTTGCTCCTTTTTGTTGGAGGTCTGTATGACTGTTGCTACAAAACAATGCATTCTAATCTTAGTGTTCCTAGTAGACGATCACAGCAATTTTATAGAACTTCACTATTCATCAGAATCAAGGTATAGGAAGCAGCCCTGAACCATTTACCGAGGTTTGTTATGTGAATTAGTCACATCCGCAGCATTATTGACGAAATGTTTTAGCACGAATTGCGATAACTTTCGCAGATGTCTTCTTTCACGTCTATTGTTATTTTCTACAATATCGTACCTAAGATTTGTTCTGTACCAAATGCATTTTCACCATAATTGTCGTCAGTACCGGCCATCTTTTATTCCTCTGAACTATCATCTCCCTCCCTTCTGTATCTTCTAACAAAGGGCTTGAACGTTCTTAGATTATTACTACAGAAATATTCCTTTTTTGAGTCCAAGAATAAAATAAATATATGGGATTCATACCTAACAGTTAATATTTTCATATTGACGACAATCAGTTCTTAAATTTCAGTCATGACTCATTTGGATTACGCGGTTACCAGACTTTCTCTGATTTGTCTGCCATTCTCATTGTGTTTGAGATAAGTTACTGCTCCTGGGCCTCATAAAGGCTCCAAAGGATAGGGTGATTTAATGTGTGATTTATCTATAATTTTCACGATGTATTTCAGGGTTGAGCTAAAGCTCTTATGTACCTTATGTATATTGAGTTACAGCTCCTGGGTCTCTTAAAGATTTCTAACCATACTTTCACTGCACTTTCTCTGAGTGGTTACAAAAATTTTCACCGGATTAAATTCTAGCTAATGGATTACTTGAAATTGTTAAGCTACATCTCCTGGAACACTAGATTATATCTTCACAATACTCTATACAAATGAACTCGTATTTAAGTTGTTGGGCTGGAATGAGTTCGTGCTCCTGGGCCTCTTAGATGTTGGTTTATAGCTCCCGGGCTTCTTGATGGTGTTCATGTACAGGTCTTCAAAATCATGAAATCATTGAAATTTAAAAAAAAAATATTTATAAATCGTGAAGCAGGCGATTAAAATTAACCTGTGAGAATTATTTCAGTTTTGAAACATTTCAATCGGATGTCTCTAAGAATTGCTAAATCTAATTGCAAATTAGTTATGATGACTCCACTGATTCCTCGAGGTCGGTAAAATTAAGTAAATATTGATGTCTGTACATATTTATTTCAGTTATTTTTTGCATGTAAATTATCAATAAACATAATTGCTCAATCAATAAACACTCCAGTACTTCACTGATACAGAAGTGGGGAAAAGAAGGGGGGGAGGGTTACTGGCTCACAGTATCATCCTGACCACTCCAGTAGTTCGTTGATACAGAGGTGGGAAAAAAAGGAAGGGGGGGGGGTTACTGGCTCTCAAAACACCATCTTGACCGCTCCAGTACTTTGTTGATACAGAGGTGGGGAAAAAAGGAGGGGGGGGGGGTACTGGTTCTCAAAACACCATCTTGACCACTCCAGTACTTCGATGATATACAAGTGGAAAAAAGGGGTAAATGTCGTAGTTATCATTTTCTCCCTCTAAAACACGTTAAAATTAAATGTATTTTAGGCTTTATTTTTATCCAAAATTTTTAAAGAATTTATTTTTCATTTTATGGAAAAAATGGCAAAAAACCGCTGTTTCCATGGAGAAATATATATATATTACCTTGTGTTTTAGCGAATATTGTCAACTGGGATATTTTCAAATTGATACATATTTAATAGATGAGGATCAAAGTCACGACATGTATCAAATTATGCATTCTAATATTTCACTTTTTTTTTAACCTAGTCGCATGAAAAAAATATATGTATTGATACCATATAAAGCACGGTATATTGATGTTTATACTTCCTTATCCTCTACTGGGGTCGGGGATACCTTGTTGACGGTGAGGGGCTCTTGATCTCAGAAACTGAACGAAACTCCCTTTTTGGGGGGATCGAACGTGATTGCCTCCCGTTCCTACCAAGTACTGCTTGAACACTGCTGGTGTAGTTCTCCCTCTCTGAAAGTAGTAATAATGATATGCTTCCGGTTTCAATCAGTGCTACTTGCCTGTCTGTTTTCTTAATTATTGTGACTGCACTCGCTGTCTTACAGATCCCCGCCAAAAGCTTCGTATCAGCCACTTGTGGATAAGTTTAGAGGAAAGAAAGCCTGAGATTAAACTCTGTATTTGAAGCTGGCGCACCCCTGGAATGTTAGCAAGGACTTTTTCGGCTTTACTCTAGCTAGTAAGTGTAACGAGTATGTATGGTGGGACCTAGATGCTGATAATCAGTCTAGATGGTCGATAAATGTTAAAAGAACAGACAAGGAACTATGGCACGTCTTATCTACTGAAAGGAAAAAATTACTAGATGTATACAACTTGGTTAGCACATGTACCCACGTGTGTTCATGCTTAGGTACACTAACACATGCAAGCACTAACACACACACACATACACACACACACATACACACACACACATACACACACACACACATTCCTACTATGCCAGGAGAGACATACACAGGGAGGGACAAATACAATACCGTGTTCCTAGGTGTCACTGTGTCAGCTGGACAAACACGTCGCAGTAGTGAGGCAGCTTCACACGTAGGCAGAGTGAGGGAGGGCGAGAAGGAGAATTCAGGGCAGTAGCTTCACGCGGCGGAATAGTGCGAGAAGGGTGAGAGTGAGTTAGTGCGAGAAGAAAAGTGAGGAAGGGTTAGGAGAGCGAGAGGAAGTAACTTCACACAGAGTGAGGGAGGATAAGGGTCAATAAATCCACAGGGAGGGTGAGGTAGGAAGAGCGAGTGTGTGCCCAGAAGATGAGAGTTGGAGAAATATTAGGCATTTAGAAACTTAATGTTTGAGCTTGAAGAAAGTGGGTAAACAGGTATATACAGTATACAATAAAGGAAATGAATGAGAGCGTAATACGGTCAAATAGTTTGTGATGTAATGGTAAAATTACAAGATAAAAAATATCATGGGGTTAGTTTAGTTAGTATGTTAAACTGTAAACCTGTCTAGGGCATGAGTATCACTAAGGCTGCATTTTCCTGCACACTATTCAATGAAATATACTGTACATTAACCTCTAAAACAAAATTTTTAAGAAAATCTCCTTTCTATATGCACTGAAAGATACACTTCCCTTGGTGTGTGTGTGTGTGTGTGTGTGTGTGTGTGTGTGTGTGTGTGTGTGTGTGTGTGTGTGTGTGTGTGTGTGTGTGTACCTTTACTCTCAATATACATCGAGAGAGGTACTCTTTCAAGAGTATATATAACGTGACACCTTAAAGTTGGTGGGTTGGTTGTGTTTAAAGGGTATCAACTACTCGAAAATTATTAAGGCTGTATTTCATGTGTAAATCTCTAGCAAAATTATTTTAAATCTTTATTTACGAAATAAACTGGTGTAAATGCATGGGGAGATATACAGACCTGTCAGTTAACAAATCCACTGTCATTCCAGTGAATATAAACAGCAATATACTGTATAACTGAAAAAGAATTTCGTATGAATATAGTAGTGCGCAGTTCTTGTGTATTTCTGCTGATTATCATCGCTGTCTAATAAATGGATGAAGAATTGAAATGGTTGTGATCATAAATTTTAAAGGGGTGCACCGGTAAGGCAGCGGAAGGTCTGTCAGATGACCAAAAGCTTTAGCTGCAGATCATCAAATGACTAAATTCCGCGTCAGGAAACGCTTGTCCTGTTTCATGACGAGCCTTGTACCTACCTACCTACCTACCTACCTACCTACCTAAGTAGTTTGGAAAACGCTGATGTATTTTATACCGTATGTTAAATATTCTGTATTGCGGTATTAGCGCCATAGCAAACACTTAATTATATCAGCTCCAAAATAAATGGTTGCTAACACATTTAGCTCACATACTGGGTGGTTGGGGTTCGATCCCTGGCACGGGCGGATCGCTAGGCATGTTTCCTTAGGCCTGTTACCCCTATTCACCTAGCGGTAAGTAGGTACCTGGGTGTTAATTGACTGTAATAAAGTTGGTAGAATTACCGACAATATGTAAAGTAAAAGGACACAAGTGCAACTAATGTGACATTTATTGTGGCAACGTTTCGCTCTCCAGGAGCTATATTTGTCCAACCTATTTTTATGTTACCCAAGTAATAGCTTTTATATCCTTTTACTCATGTACGAATTATTTGCTCTTCCATATTGTATTACTTTTTGTTACTACTACCACCACTAGTGAACATCGAAATGGTACCTCACTAGTATTGCACCTCACTCAGAGCCTTTATATACCCTCTGTGTCCATGTATTGTTTGTAATGGCTTGATAAAGCTCCTGGAGAGCGAAACGTTGCCACAATAAATGTCACATTAGTTGCACTTGTGTCCTTTTACTTTACATGTTAATTGACTGTTGAGGGTGATAGCATATCTTAGATACCACTGGCCTTTGAAATGATATGATGTAGGATAACAGTTTTAGCCTTTAAAGACTTCATAACCAAGCCCGGTAAAGGATTAAAAAAGAGAGATTCGAGTAATGAAAAAAGGCTTAAGACACTGGAAATCTCTTCATTAGAGAACAGAGAAGAAATATGACGAAGATAGATATTTATGAAATGTGAAAAAAAAAGAACGACAAAGTAAAAAAGTGGTGTTAGAAATATTAACGACAAAAGCCCAAAGTGGAAGAATGTTTAAAATTAAGTGTTGGTTAGGGTTAAATATATAATGTTGAGTTACCATATTATAAGATTTCAAAAAAATGTTTGTTTTGTGTTGCCTGAGATGAATGGCTGCCAGTGTTAGAGAAGACTAAGGATGTGTTGCTAGGGAAGACCAATGTTGTATGTGTTGCTAGGGAAGACCAAGGATGTGTATGCTGCTAGGGAAGACGTTGATCCAAGAAACCGAACTCAGCTTTCCCTTCTTTGAATCGTACTTGAATGGCTCTCATTTCTCAGGTGCTGTATGACGCATAAGGGTTGAACGCTCCCTCCCTCCTGATGAAAGTAAAATTAAATTAAATAGTAATATGTGATTCAGCGATAACAATTAAAGTCAGTGATGCAGTCGAATGTTATCCAAGTCAAGATTTTATTTAAATATTTGTCTTTGGACACAAAGTTTAATATTATCTCAAGTCTCTCTTAAATCTTATTGCATCTGATAGTTTTCATGCGGGCACGCTCCTGTGTCAATTTCCAGGTAGTGACTAAATACTAACTAAATCTTGACAAGTGGACATCGGAGTTTCACAGACGGCTTCATGAGAGACGAGAGAAGCAGACACAACAAATTTCTCATTTGTTTGTGTGTGTGTGTGTGTGTGTGTGTGTGTGTGTGTGTAGATGCTTTGGTACTCGCCTGTCCCATATCTATTTCAGATATCAGAGATTAGTTATATAGTGTCGTGTATGATACGTGCATTGATTTGCGACGTAGGACATCAATCCTACGAGGAATGAAAGAAGCTCTAGTTCATCAAAGTTCTTACATAACAGGAGAGATGGTAGAAATATCTCTTAGGCAGTCTCCTAAATGTCATTGCCAGATTTATTGCTTTATGACTGAGCTCGTTGGCGTTACACAGAAAATAATATATCATGTGTTAATATCTGTTAATATGCTGCGGTTATTTAGCACAAACTGAGTGAATTATTTGCCAATATATTTTTTTTATTTTTGAAATACTCTAATATATTGTTTCTCTACCTATAATTTAGTAATGTACATAGTTCACAGCGACCTTTTATTTGTAACTTTATCTTAATCACTTCCCTTGAGTAATACTTGCCTAAGTTGTAGTTGTAACGTTAATAACCCCCTTTAACCCTAATAATAAATTAATCTTCGTCTAGTTTCCATGTAAATACACAAAGTAATGTATATTGTATTGGGCATGCATCTTGTCTCCACCCTACTGAAGACAGTGACTGATCATGTTAGCTTCTAGGAGGTCCTTCCCACATCAAATTTAACTAAATTTATAACTGGAAACAACACGATGAGAGAAAGGCATTCCGTATATAAGATTCCTGAGATTCCTATACATTAAGGAACTCAGAGGCATAGCTATTAGTTGTCCTTACCTGAAATGTTTATCTGTAGTAAGATGGGTTAAGGCGAAATCAGATTTTAGAAGAGACTATGCATGGATACAAGAATGTCTGAATGTAATATAATGGAAAGGAATTTAGAGGAAAGAATATCAGTGGATGATGAAATACCTAGTAGAAACGTACCGGCAGCGAAACAAAAAAAGTGGATTTCATAATCGGAAGAAAAACGGAAATAGTAAAAACATAGGTCTAGAGATTTGCCAGCAGTGAGAATCCACAACTGAGAGAGAAGGGGAAAGAACATATGATAACGACGTACAAATTACACAGATACAGTTATGAAGACTTTAATAAATTAATATGCGAGACAGGAGCGGAAGATCATATAAGAAAGATTAAAATGCAGTTTAATGACAGGAACTGCGTTATTATTGATAGGGCTTGCGAGGTGAATAATAGGCATGAGGAGACGGTAAAAGGAATTGTATTCATATTTTCAAGATTACGTATGGAAGGAAACAGCTGTTAGTGTGTAAAAGTCCGGAACCCTAAACCCTGTGTAAAAGAAAAAAAATTAGCGACGGAGGCCAGCGGTCAGTAAATGCCTGACAGTTTTGAAGTTAGAAGTACTCAGATGATGAGTCAGTGCCTGTCGACGCAAACTTGGGAAGTGTGTGTGTGTGTGTGTGTGTGTGTGTGTGTGTGTGTGTGTGTGTGTGTGTGTGTGTGTGTGTGTGCGTGCGTGCGTGCGTGCGTGCGCGCGCGCGCGCACACACACACACACACACACACACACACACAGGTAAATTTTGCTCAGCATTTTATTATTAAAATTCTGAGAAATTTCAGCAAAAAAAAATATTAATACTATTTATAAACACCAATTCCTAAATTAATATATTTCAGTCAACTAATCCTTAATTTACTAGAGTATTAAAACCCAATTAATACATATAATCTGGAAGATAAATATTGACGTAAATGAGTCTCAGCACCTAAGTTATTGTTGGTGTCATGTGAACAAATGTAATGAAAGTTATAAACTTTGTTTACAACTCAGCTGCTGCCTCCAGACTTTAATTAATTGGATTATCTCTTTCCTGGAAAACACATTAAAAATAGGCAGAAAATTATCAGAGATTTGACGTAAGAAAAAATATTATATTCACACGAGTAAAGAATATATGAAGTAAGTTTTATGTAACAGCAAGAGGAAAAACATTCAAGGATACACCATAATGAAGTGGAGGAGTAAGTGGAGGAGTAAGTGGAGGAGGAAGGGGGAACAAGGGGGAGAAATTGAAGCAGTGACTGGAGGGAGAAGGGTGGAGCAAGTGAAGGAGCAAGTAGAGGGAAAAGGATAGAAGGAAGCAAGTGGAGGACGAAATTGAGGAGGGAGGTGACGCTATGCACTTAAGAAAGTAAGTGTAACTGGGCTGAAACTCGTCCTTGAAGCTTTATGTAGGAGGAGTAAAACTTGGTGAATACACACACACACACACACACACACACACACACACACACACACACACAAACTACCCCCCAAACATACTAATAACACTGCGACTAGCAGAGGATTCGAACGCATATCGTTTTGGCCCGCCCCATGGTGAGCGAAAATCACACTTGTTGCTCTAACCCACATGACCATGGAATCCTTCAAGAATCACGCACCCAGCAGAGCTAGGTGTTTTACCATATTGCAAGGACGTACGGTGGTGTGGGTGCCTCGGACATAATTTCATTCTACTCCCCGTTTGATGTACTAGCCTGCATGAGCAATATTTTATATTATTATAACCAATTGAATCAATAACAACACTGCAAGTAGCCAAGGACTTGAACCCATGTCTTTTTTCCCACCCTATTGTGAGCGAAAATAACACATGACGCTCCAACCAACAGGACCATGCAATCCTACAAGAATCACGCACCCACAGGAGTCGAACACGATTTTCAACCATATTAGAGCTTGTAATAACCCGGCAAATTGGCGGAAAGGAAGAGTCATGTTCCCCTGTTCCTCCTGGCTTGAAAGGAATATTGTAGAATCGGCAATTATTAAGGAAGATAGGCATTCATTATGCAATATCAGTGACAGGTTGTTCAAATTAGATAAGTTTTTAGTTGAGGCATTAGTACACAGTCTTAAATTGGGCTCTTATATGAATGTATTACTGTTTTAAATGTACTGCCACACTGAGGAATTAAGGCCTATTTTCCTGCAGTTTCTGAATGTTGAACCAGGGTTTACCTCAGAATTATATGGATTGAATAACTGTGGCCACCTTTTTTGTTACAAATGCCTCCTTCTTTAAACGAGTTTATTTTAATGAGCCCTGTTTCCTTTACTTTTAGAAGTCTTCCCTTTAAATGTTACCATTTTCTCGTCGCTTTGAATGGACACGCTCTCCCGTGGGAAGCTACCCGATAACTGCAAGTGACTTCTATATCACTGGCAATATATTTATGTATTGAAAGTTATTAATATATCAGAATGTGACCGAATTTTTTATTATTGCCACGTTAATTTTGTTTAGGCTGTTGCAATATCAACGCTTGTGGGATTTTTCTAATGCTATAATATTCATCATTATGGCTGTGGGCATTGTTGTGCCTGGGGGCACTTCCTGTACCCTTCTCTCTCTCCCTCACTCACTCCAGTGAAGACGTCCTTTGAGAAGGTACTTCCTTGGACATCCTGCTCTTTTCTGCAATTTTGAAAGCTCCTGATGTGTTGATTGCAACACGAAAGGCATAGAGCTATCCTTCTACTCCCCTCGTTGTTTTGCATGCATATATATACATATATATATATGTCGTGCCGAATATGTAAAACTGGTCAATTAGCAAGAGCTCATTTAAAATTAAGTCCTTTCTGAAATTTTCTCTTATATGTTTAAAGATATATTTTTTTCATTAATGTTAATGTAAAAAATTTTAATTTTGCACCAAAAGAATCTTAGAAAACTTACCTAACCTTATTATAACAAGAACAATTTATTTTAGCCTAACCCAACTAAATATATTTTAAATACGTTTACAGTAATTTAGTAATAAACAAACGCAATCAAATACATTTTTTTCATTGGGTTCAGAATGATTTCGGCGAAATTATTGCATACACAAATTTTCACTTGTCCTATATGGCAAGATGAGCGTTGCTATTTAAGCCAAGATCGCAAGTTCTGCCTATTCGGCACGACATATATATATATATATATATATATATATATATATATATAGCAATGAAATCACGGCACAAGTGATATTTTGCATCATTTACTCAGCTGCGGCAGGCCAGGTTCTCTCTAATAGATATCAGAAATATGTATACCTGGAAAGACATGTATGCTCCAGAATACCACAAGAGTGACTTCAATTTCTTAAAACAGAATTTAGATTAGCCAGTTAGCAATACTGGAGAAGCTTAAGCTCTCTGCTAGATTTATACTGCCAAGACCAACTAGCGCTGGGTGGGTGTATATTGCGACGGAGAACCCATTCCGTAAATTCCATTTCCCATATATTCTCTGGAACAGACAGCTAATATTTGTTTACCTGCCTTCTCAGCGATTGATTATGTAAATAATTTGTTTAACTTCGTGCCTAAGTACTCCTTCGTATTCTTGTTTGATAAAACATAAGAAGCTAAGAATTCAGACTATCCATAAACTGTCACTATTTCACAGTGGATAAATATTAGAAAAATCCTCACTAATGATTTAAGATATAACTTCACATGCTATATAGGTTCTTAAATAACTGTATCATAATTCAGTATATTGATTTATTTTATATGACAAATTTATTTATATTTAGCAAACAGTAACTGAAAAGAATAATGATTTTGTAAGAGTAATGTTTTTTCCAGTCTGGTTGCTCAAATCTGATCATTTATAACACAATTCTGGGGTTCCAAAATGCTCATGAGAAATACATAAGCTTTTTATGGGTGACAGACGGATATAATTGCGTTAAAACTATCGAGAAAGCTTTAATTCATTTCAGAAATATGGGTAATTGCGTAAATGATTCTGTACATAGGAATTGTTATAGATCATAAGAAAATCAAAACATAAAATATACTCATATAAAATAATGGTCTTTTTGTCTATTTTTCTTTCTTAATTACTAACCAGAATCTTACGAGGAAACTGAAACCTAAACGAAGCAAATATATTCATAGTGAAATTTAAAAATGTCTTAAACTTGCTCAGTGTTTGTCATCTATATTCATTTAAATCATCCTAAAATATAAATCATAAAAACTATTTATCCACAAAAATTTACATAAAAAATACTTTTTTTTTGTTTATTAAGTAGATCTAATAGGTCATATAGTACATAGAATCATCTGATTATTCACTAACTCTGAAAAATACGTCCCTTATCGAAACAGTAAATTTGTATTTTAGTTCGTTTTTGCACCAAAAGGCTAGACAGACATGTTATCAAGTCCAGACTAAATAAAATTTGCCTAAAAACAATTTTACTGAATTCCAATTAACTACATAGAAATTTCCATGTTGAAGGGGAAATAAAATGTGACTTTTACTAATATTAAATATAATATTAGTACTGCTACTTTATTGAAGTGTATTATGATTACTGGAGAGCGTTAAATCCGTAGGAGTCGTATCATGTGTGAAAATAAGAGGCGGTTAGATACAATATAAAGGAGAGTACAGGTCCAGTTTCTTGGATTAAAAGCCACTCACTGTCCATATATTAATGAAGCATGAGGATGTAGGTCACTTGCAGTGCCTCGTACTTTTTTCACTTCTTAAACATATACATAAGCTCTCCTTCCTCAGCATGAATGTTGCTCTCCTTCCTCAGCATGAATGTTGCTCTCCTTCCTCAGTATGAATGTTGCTCTCCTTCCTCAGTATGAATGTTGCTCTCCTTCCTCAGTATGAATGTTGCTCTCCTTCCTCAGTATGAATGTTGCTCTCCTTCCTCAGTATGAATGTTGCTCTACTTCCTCAGCATGAATGTTGCTCTCCTTCCTCAGTATGAATGTTGCTCTCCTTCCTCAGTATGAATGTTGCTCTACTTCCTCAGCATGAATGTTGCTCTCCTTCCTCAGCATGAATGTTGCTCTCCTTCCTCAGTATGAATGTTGCTCTCCTTCCTCAGCATGAATGTTGCTCTCCTTCCTCAGCATGAATGTTGCTCTCCTTCCTCAGTATGAATGTTGCTCTCCTTCCTCAGTATGAATGTTGCTCTACTTCCTCAGTATGAATGTTGCTCTACTTCCTCAGCATGAATGTTGCTCTCCTTCCTCAGTATGAATGTTGCTCTCCTTCCTCAGTATGAATGTTGCTCTACTTCCTCAGCATGAATGTTGCTCTCCTTCCTCAGCATGAATGTTGCTGTACTTCCTCAGCATGAATGTTGCTGTACTTCCTCAGCATGAATGTTGCTCTACTTCCTCAGCATGAATGTTGCTCTACTTCCTCAGCATGAATGTTGCTCTACTTCCTCAGCATGAATGTTGCTCTACTTCCTCAGCATGAATGTTGCTCTCCTTCCTCAGCATGAATGTTGCTCTCCTTCCTCAGCATGAATGTTGCTCTCCTTCCTCAGCATGAATGTTGCTCTACTTCCTCAGCATGAATGTTGCTCTACTTCCTCAGCATGAATGTTGCTCTACTTCCTCAGCATGAATGTTGCTCTACTTCCTCAGCATGAATGTTGCTCTCCTTCCTCAGCATGAATGTTGCTCTCCTTCCTCAGCATGAATGTTGCTCTACTTCCTCAGCATGAATGTTGCTCTACTTCCTCAGCATGAATGTTGCTCTACTTCCTCAGCATGAATGTTGGTAACCATCCTCAGCATGAATGTTGCTCTCCTTCCTCAGCATGAATGTTGCTCTACTTCCTC
>NC_091355.1:15189601-15197702 GCF_038502225.1 Cherax quadricarinatus | reverse complement strand
TCTTTCCTGTATTCACCTTTAATTTTCTTCTTTTGCACACCCTACCAAATTCATCCACCAATCTCTGCAACTTCTCTTCAGAATCTCCCAAGAGCACAGTGTCATCAGCAAAGAGCAGCTGTGACAACTCCCACTTTGTGTGTGATTCTTTATCTTTTAACTCCACGCCTCTTGCCAAGACCCTCGCATTTACTTCTCTTACAACCCCATCTATAAATATATTAAACAACCACGGTGACATCACACATCCTTGTCTAAGGCCTACTTTTACTGGGAAAAAATTTCCCTCTTTCCTACATACTCTAACTTGAGCCTCACTATCCTCGTAAAAACTCTTCACTGCTTTCAGTAACCTACCTCCTACACCATACACTTGCAACATCTGCCACATTGCCCCCCTATCCACCCTGTCATACGCCTTTTCCAAATCCATAAATGCCACAAAGACCTCTTTAGCCTTATCTAAATACTGTTCACTTATATGTTTCACTGTAAACACCTGGTCCACACACCCCCTACCTTTCCTAAAGCCTCCTTGTTCATCTGCTATCCTATTCTCCGTCTTACTCTTAATTCTTTCAATTATAACTCTACCATACACTTTACCAGGTACACTCAACAGACTTATCCCCCTATAATTTTTGCACTCTCTTTTATCCCCTTTGCCTTTATACAAAGGAACTATGCATGCTCTCTGCCAATCCCTAGGTACCTTACCCTCTTCCATACATTTATTAAATAATTGCACCAACCACTCCAAAACTATATCCCCACCTGCTTTTAACATTTCTATCTTTATCCCATCAATCCCGGCTGCCTTACCCCCTTTCATTTTACCTACTGCCTCACGAACTTCCCCCACACTCACAACTGGCTCTTCCTCACTCCTACAAGATGTTATTCCTCCTTGCCCTATACACGAAATCACAGCTTCCCTATCTTCATCAACATTTAACAATTCCTCAAAATATTCCTTCCATCTTCCCAATACCTCTAACTCTCCATTTAATAACTCTCCTCTCCTATTTTTAACTGACAAATCAATTTGTTCTCTAGGCTTTCTTAACTTGTTAATCTCACTCCAAAACTTTTTCTTATTTTCAACAAAATTTGTTGATAACATCTCACCCACTCTCTCATTTGCTCTCTTTTTACATTGCTTCACCACTCTCTTAACCTCTCTCTTTTTCTCCATATACTCTTCCCTCCTTGCATCACTTCTACTTTGTAAAAACTTCTCATATGCTAACTTTTTCTCCCTTACTACTCTCTTTACATCATCATTCCACCAATCGCTCCTCTTCCCTCCTGCACCCACTTTCCTGTAACCACAAACTTCTGCTGAACACTCTAACACTACATTTTTAAACCTACCCCATACCTCTTCGACCCCATTGCCTATGCTCTCATTAGCCCATCTATCCTCCAATAGCTGTTTATATCTTACCCTAACTGCCTCCTCTTTTAGTTTATAAACCTTCACCTCTCTCTTCCCTGATGCTTCTATTCTCCTTGTATCCCATCTACCTTTTACTCTCAGTGTAGCTACAACTAGAAAGTGATCTGATATATCTGTGGCCCCTCTATAAACATGTACATCCTGAAGTCTACTCAACAGTCTTTTATCTACCAATACATAATCCAACAAACTACTGTCATTTCGCCCTACATCATATCGTGTATACTTATTTATCCTCTTTTTCTTAAAATATGTATTACCTATAACTAAACCCCTTTCTATACAAAGTTCAATCAAAGGGCTCCCATTATCATTTACACCTGGCACCCCAAACTTACCTACCACACCCTCTCTAAAAGTTTCTCCTACTTTAGCATTCAAGTCCCCTACCACAATTACTCTCTCACTTGGTTCAAAGGCTCCTATACATTCACTTAACATCTCCCAAAATCTCTCTCTCTCCTCTGCATTCCTCTCTTCTCCAGGTGCATACACGCTTATTATGACCCACTTCTCGCATCCAACCTTTACTTTAATCCACATAATTCTTGAATTTACACATTCATATTCTCTTTTCTCCTTCCATAACTGATCATTTAACATTACTGCTACCCCTTCCTTTGCTCTAACTCTCTCAGATACTCCAGATTTAATCCCATTTATTTCCCCCCACTGAAACTCTCCTACCCCCTTCAGCTTTGTTTCGCTTAGGGCCAGGACATCCAACTTCTTTTCATTCATAACATCAGCAATCATCTGTTTCTTGTCATCCGCACTACATCCACGCACATTTAAGCAACCCAGTTTTATAAAGTTTTTCTTCTTCTCTTTTTTAGTAATTGTATACAGGAGAAGGGGTTACTAGCCCATTGCTCCCGGCATTATATAATATATATATATAATATATATATATATATAATATATATATATATATATATATATATATATATATATATATATAATATATATATATATATATATATTACCAAACTGCGGCAGGCCAGGACTCGACCCTACGAACCTTGTACAACCTCCTCCAGGGACAGCACAATGCATGCAACATCCATTTCGATGAAAAAAAAATATATCCATCAATCTGCAAAAAAATTTAAAGAGTCCAAAGTGTTCTTGTACTAGATTAATTTTACTCACCTAGAAATAGTTGTAGGGGTGAGTTTCTGCTCAGTCTTACCTACTGTTATTACTGTGTATAGCGTCTCCCTCCTCCACATCCTTCTCGGCTTGTTCCCTCGCATGCTCTTCCAGTTTCTCCTCCACTTGCTTCCCAACTTCCTATACCATTTCTTCCTCCACTGCCTCCTCCTTTTCCTCCTCCACTTGCTCCTCTACTTGTTGCTTCATTTGCTTCCATTTCTTCACATGCTCCTCCAGTTGCCTTCTTCCACTTTCCTTTTCCACTTCTCCACTTCTTGCTGTTACGTAAAACTTACTTCATATATTCTTTACTCGTGTGAATATAATATTTTTTCTTACGTCAAATCTCTGATAATTTTCTGCCTATTTTTAATGTGTTTTCCAGGAAAGAGATAATCCAATTAATTAAAGTCTGGAGGCAGCAGCTGAGTTGTAAACAAAGTTTATAACTTTCATTACATTTGTTCACATGACACCAACAATAACTTAGGTTCTGAGACGAATTTACGTCAATATTTATCTTCCAGATTTTATGAGTTAATTGGGTTTCAATACTCGAGTAAATTAAAGGATTAGTTGACTGAAATATGTTAAGTTCGGAACTGGTGTTTATAAATATTTTTTTTTTCATTCACAGTTACTTTGTCATGAAAAGTTAATCTTGCATTGCAGAAACTTCTCAGAATTTTAATAATAAAATGCTGAGCAAAATTTTTTATTTTTTATATATTGTGGATGTGTGATTGTGTGTTACCCTAAGTAGAGTTTATGGGGGTTGAAACTAATCCTCTGGCCTCTTCTAATTCCAAAATTACTTGGTATTTACCTATTGTTGGCCACCGTCGTTCTATCGCACCTTTATTGGAACTGTGAATTAAATTTCTTGCACTAAATCCGCATCCAAGTCATTTCTAGCTTCGTTGTTCTCCTCGCTTCTTTGTTTTCTACGTCTTGACACGTTCTTGCAGCGCTGTATAGCCCTTGTGGCTTAGCGCTTCTTTTTGATTATAATAATAATTGACACGTTCTTGCAGTTTTAGTTTTGTCCTGCCTGTACCTCTGGGTCCACCAAGGCCTCACTCTATTCTTAATTCTTCTGCTCATGGGTATAAATTTTTCCTTCTGCTTTACGGCCACTCCATTTCATTCGTTGTCTTTATATTTAGTGTGTACTCTGTGTGTGTGTGTGTGTGTGTGTGTGTGTGTGTGTGTGTGTGTGTGTGTGTGTGTATTATAAGAATAAATTTAATTTTCTTGACTATTTTCTATCATCAGGAATTCCCAGAGGGGACCTTGAGGTTGCTGCCAGATTTTTTCCATTTTCCTATTTTAATCTTCAAACTTTTTCTCATTTCGCTTATAGCACGAGAAAGCATCATCTGAATGTATTCAAGTATTCAACGCTGGTGTACGATAACTAGGTAGAGTTTATGAACAACTGACATATGCAGGTGTCTTATGACGTTCTTGAAACACAAATTCCTATCATCCTGATTTTGTAATGGTATTTTTCTAATTTTTATTTTTCTGAGCAGGAAAGGTGACCCCCTTTCTTTCCCAGTTTACCTCTTTCGTGGAAGAAACTAGAAAAATTGAAATGTTGTTTTCATGCAATAATTTGAGTACATTATCTAATTGGTTTCACCCTTCGATGCTGATAACCTGATAATGCAAATTCTGACCGACTTTGAACTTTCATTGGTGTACTATATTTAGGATATTGATCTCTCTCGTATAAGAAGAGAATTCTTCTTTAGCTTCTTTACTTCAGATTTGGAGCTTCTTAGTGGAATGTTTGAGATTAGTTTTGGACTATCATGTTTATCATAATCTGTCATTTTTTTAATTTTAAATTGCGATATTAGTGACCATGTGGTAACTTTAGAATACCTCTTCTGATTCACTTGAAATCTTCAGTGCTAATATTTAAATGCATTAGCAATTTAAAGCCGCACTCTGCATTGTTCCTTTCTTGTGCTCTAACATACAAGTTGCTTCGTAAATACATCTAGTTGTGCTCACTTTCTCTCCCAAGCATCAGTGCACATACACCTGGCTGCTTAATCATGCTCCTTATTAGGTCATCCCATATGTCTACACCTGGTAACCGCTGGCAACCAATATTTTCTAACCCAAATTGCTTCATCCAACAGTCAGCAATCCAATAACACCTGACACTCGTGCCTCACCCTTCAATAACCCCCAACACCAGCTACCACAAACTCATCCTTAGAACATGAAGTACCCTTTTCCACAACACACCACCTGTCCCTGCCTCTACCAAGCTGTGAGCTACGCAGGAATACTTAACAAGAAAAGTCCTGATCCAGAAAAGCGAATAAAGTACCAGAAATTAGTGCACACGAGGAAGAAGGAAAGTCGGTTGATAGAATGAGAATAACATAACACTGAAAATCAAATGTGAAATATAACTTTTACGCAACCACATCAAAAGAATAGCACCAATAAAACACTATGTAATATACTCTGAATAAACAAGGAGATCTCACCAGGAATGACTATGAAGGCTGTATACAAGGACTAGAATCAACGATTTAAGATCTTTTCGGTGAAACCAAGCACAACAGAGTTAAAAATAAAATATCGAATCGAGGACACAATATACACACATGAAGAATAGACGAATAGATTCCTGAGGGAACTGGGTTCCTCGAACTCAACTGGTCCAGACAATATTTCACAATGGGTTTGGAGCAGGGTGTGAAGCGCTAGCCACAATTTACAAGTCAGTATATATAAAGTTGTGGAAGACAGTAAATTTAGTCACGATGATTCAAAGGGGAATAGAAAGTTACTGCTAAAGTACATGATAGCAGGTATGTTAATGAAAAAATAGCATAAAAAATTTATAGAACACCTTAAGAAAAAGTATTTCATAATCTTTTCTCTGCACGATTTAGAGAAACCAAATTCTGGCTCGCAAACCTGCGTGAGTTCTATTACAGGGTTACAAAGTGAGCGTGAGAAGGAAAGGAGGGACGGTAAGAGAGAGAGGGGGGGAGGGAGGGAGGTAGGTAAGTTAGTGAATGAGTCTATGACCAGAGGTCAGCTGAATCCGACAATTTTTAAAGAATAGAGAGACCAGAAAAGGCATTATAAATATGTACAATTTACTCAGAGGACTGATAGGGTAGACAGAAATAAAGTGTTCAAGGAGGGGATGGCTACATTCTTGGGAAGGTGAAGGGAAGACCCTGAATCCTGAGGTGTTATAAAGCACCTTGGGGAATGGGAAGCATTGAGGGACGATTAAAGAAAGGGAGAACAGGTCCAATTCCTTATATAAAAAGCCTCTCACCGGCATCATGAACCTCCCTCAAGGCGTCAAGGAAAGGAAACAGGTACAGAAAGATAATGATAAAACTATTAAAGACAATGAATCTCATGGATAACTAGAAATATTTTTTTCATCCTCAGGATGTTCAAGAAGAGAAAAAATCTGGATAAAGAAGCCGAGAAAGCAGGTTGAATACATAATACATAACTTTAATAATAGTGCCATCGAATGGAGGAGGGAACGAACCTGCTAACATCTAGTTTGAAGTCTGGGCCAGGAGCTGAGGTTCGACGTATGCAGTGACAAATAAGTGAATACAAGTTGATGAGTTCTAATAGGAGAGTACTTATAGTTGAACACTCACTCGAAAGTCAAGGTTTTTATAAAAGTACAGTGGACCCCCGGTTAACGATATTTTTCCAATCCAGAAGTATGTTCAGGTTCCAGTACTGACCGAATTTGTTCCCATAAGGAATATTGTGAAGTAGATTAGTCCATTTCAGACCCCCAAACATACACGTACAAACGCACTTACATAAATACACTTACATAATTTGTCGCATTCGGAGGTGATCGTTATGCGGGGTCCACTGTACTTTCTTCAAACGGCAAATTATATCTCGCCTCCAGCCTTGATACCGTGACGGGAAAATCACTGAAAATGTTCCAAGGATCAACCTGTTTTACTCTCGGTTGTCTTTTACATCCACTTTGCCTGAGCTCCTCCATCCCAATCCCTCTTCTCTCTTTCCCATCCTCCCTTTTCCTCTTTTGTTTCATCCCCCTCTCTCGACTAATTCTCGTCCCACTCATTCACTCTCCCCTATCCTTTTCTCTATCTGCATCATTTACTGCAGCGCTGTATGACCCTAGCGGGTTTAGCGTTTTCTTTATTTAATAATTCACCATTGGCTATCACTACTTCGATTTATTTTGTTCCTCGTCCTATCTTCTCACTATATTTTATCGCCCTCTTTATTGGATCGTCTTTCTTAACTCATCTCTCGCGTCTCCTCTTTACCATTCCCATTCATCCCTACTCTTCTCCCATCTTTTTCTTCTCATCTATTCCCTCACCCCTACATATTATCTATTTTTTTGCTTCACCCTCTCCCCTCATGCATTCCATCATCAGGAACTTACTACATAATATTTAGTAATTAAATCAAAAGTGGAATATTTAGACATGGGAGGATGGGAACACCCCAGGATAAAAAATAATCCTGAAAACACACTCAGAAATACTATAACAATCTGGGACACTTTGGAACACATTCGCTCATTAACATACACTCTTAGATACTACCTTATAGCATTCTAGGGCACCCTGACACACACACTATGGCACTCTAGGGCAAGCACACTCCAGGACACACATTCTGATAATGGAGCACATTGGTATGCCATGCCAGAAGCTGCAACGAATAATTTTCTTCCTCAGTATTATCCATGGAGCCGAGGTATTACATTCTAATTGTAATTTCATCTCAGTAAATTATCATGCCTGCATGAGATTAAATTTTGTCACCCACGCGACTAGTTTATTGAGCACACCTTATCTATCCTGTGAATGAAAGGGAATGAGCATTAGAAAACTATCACTCTGAGAATAATAATAATAATAATAATAATAATATATATATATACATTATATATATATATATATATATTACAGTGGACCCCCGCATAACGATTACCTCCGAATGCGACCAATTATGTAAGTGTATTTATGTAAGTGCGTTTGTACGTGTATGTTTGGGGGTCTGAAATGGACTAATCTACTTCACAATATTTCTTATGGGAACAAATTCGGTCAGTACTGGCACCTGAACATACTTCTGGAGTGAAAAAAATATCGTTAACCGGGGGTCCACTATATATATATATATATATATATATATATATATATGTATGTATGTATGTATACGTATGTATATGTCTATTATATTGTAAAGGAAATAAAAAATCTATTATCAAATCAAACTAGAGTAAATGGAAAAAATACCAACAAAACGGCGAGAAGAAACTGATGGTGAGGTCAGGTCACCTGTGTTCTGAAGATCAGAACATTCGACTGTACTGGAAAATTAGGATAAAAAACAAAACCGAGACTAAGATTCATGTTAGGAATCTTGTGTTTAAAGGTCACTTTCCCAAGATAGTGTCAATTGACAGAGTACAGTTTCTCG
>NC_091355.1:15017101-15184601 GCF_038502225.1 Cherax quadricarinatus | reverse complement strand
CTATTGCACCCAGCATATTACTCTAGGAACTAGTTAGTTCACTTCTGCACCCAGCATATTAACTACAACCTAGTCAGTTCAATTTAAACCATATTAAATCGCAACCTAAGTCAACTCACTACTGTACCCAGTACATTAAACCATAAGTTACTTAACTCATTTTTTGTATAACTTGTTAGTACTTTGCATAAGGTGTAATAAAGAAACTTGACTTACTGGGCCCTTAATAAAACAGTAAGTTAACTCACTAACGTGCCCAGCGTATTTAACTACACGTTACTCAACTCACTACTGGATCTAGAACATTAACCACAAGCTAGTTACCTAACTCGAATGAAAAAAAATACAGAAAACGAGGAGAGTTAAAATTAGTCTCAAGCATTGGTACCTGTCAATGTTATCACAAGGAAAACTCACGGAAAATACACAAAGCCCACAGAAAACATTCCAAAAACACGGAAAACATACGAAAAACACAAAACATTCGATAAACAGAAAACACTCGAAAAGCACTCGATAAATACACGGAAAACAGAAAAACACACGAAAAACACTCAATACACACAGGGAAAACACTGGAAAAACACTCGAAAAACACCAGTATCATATACGGAGTCTGTACAGGCAGTAGAAACAAGGAACATTCCCTCACGTTGCACAAGATTGATGGCACTACACATTTTCACATCAATGGACGCCAAGAAATGGCTGATGATAAAGACACATGCAACAGTTAGGTATCTTCGTTGTTGAAAATTTTCGTCTACACAGTAGGCTTCTTTAGGCAAATATAGATGCAGCAGGTTTAGTAGTGAAATTATTATGTAATCAGTCCAGCTCCGTGGAGCTGAACTCTTTATCCAGGCTAAGGAACTGATCACCTCAAATACTATTTCTTCAAGGTTGATGGACTGATTAATTCATTTTTTTGTATACCTGGTGCATCCGTATTTGACTGCGTATGTTTCTTAATCATCATCTTGTTCGTAATTTATATCATTTTCAAAATAAGAAATGGTTGCATGACCAGATGAATGTTTTAGGTAAAACTATGCACGTGCACTTAATGTGACATTTTATTGTGGCAACGTTTCGCTCTCCAGGAGCTTCACAAAACTCCTGTTAAGCAGGCCTACTGGCCCATGCTAGATAAGTCAAAGTCACATCCACTGAAGTAGGAAGGTGTGAAAAAACACTTTTGTACAGTAAAGGGCATTTATTAAACGAAACGTTTCGCCACGTTCTCGCAATTTGGAAATAGTGTAACTTTCCGGACCTTTGATAGTGTTACTGATAGCAATAAGGGCTGCTTCTGTAAACTTTTGCGGTCTTAAACCGTCTTCCTTTGTGGCTAGTTTAGCCTCACTAAATTTCATGAGGTGTCCAACATGGTTTGTGTGTTGAGCACACGCGTTTTTGCGGTCACTATTGCAGGTTTTTTTTTTGTTCCATGATCCTAATATCCAGAGGTCTTACTGTTTCCCCCACATATACTTTATTACACACCCCGCACGGTACAGTGTATACTCTGCACTCGTGCCAGTGTCGTTCTTGGGTTTTTATACCAGGTTTCTAATAGTAGTTGAAGAGCTGGTGGACATTTTAGCTAGTTTTCTGTCAAAATTTTTAAACGTTAGTTGCAACGTTGCTGAACGGTACAACCGATGTAATTTTAGGCTTTTCTTCAACTTGATGGAATAAATGTAAATCTCAGTTCGAAAAAACACATTATTAATGCCGCTCTTGACCGAGGAAATAGACTCGATTCAAGAAATGAACTCTAAAAATAATGAGTCTAGCTATGCCTATGCGCCTGAAATTTCATAAGGAAAAATCGATGAACATCGAAAATAAAGTGAATTTTTCTTTTTATTTTACCCTATATAATATGCTACTACAAATTCATTTGCAGTTTGACAGTGGTCCAACATTATTTGTGAAGGCTGAGAGAGCTTTTTGACCCTTAGGGATTTAGCGCTTAGTTATGAATATAATAATTGCGGAGTCTGTAGAGTTGTAGAATATTTGATATGTAATGATCAAATTGGTACAATCTAATGTTCAGTTCTAGTTCTTTAAACTTATTTCTCGATGAATAAAAGCTGATTTAACTTGTGTTATGTGAAATCATTGTTCTGTCTTGAACTATGATCCTTTGACTCAGACAACTGGTGTCCACTGGAGCTCAAGTGTGCTAAGATGTCATTTGGCTCCTATGCAACTAGCACTGAACTTTCAGTGTTGAACTAGCCAGGTTACCCAGTAATTACTAGTCTGGCCTATATAAAACTTATCACATTCCAAGCATGGGACTTGATACACTCATCCTTCTGACGCTGATGGTAATTTTCTAATAAGAATGATTTTCACTCTTGTTTCGCTCATAAACACTGCTGTCACATTTAAATGTCCAGGTGTCTTAGGCAATAGAGGGAGGCATAATTGTAAGGTAATGTCGAAGTATTAGGTAAAAGGACACAGCTATAGCTAATGACATTCTATTCTGGCATCACTTCGCTCTCCAGAACTTTTTTCCAGCCATTATCGCTTGCCAAAGCTCCTGGAGAGAGAAACGTTGCAACAATAAGAAGTCAAATTGGTTGCATCAGTGAGTATTTACCTAACATTTCGTCGGTAATTTTACCATTATTATTAATACCGTCGTATTTTGAAAACGTGTCACTCTCGGTGTTGTCCTGTAAAATATGTTTATTCTTGCCATATCCTAAGAATTTTTGATGAAATTTATTGCTCAAGATACGATAAATTATTTTGAATGGTTTTGTACACGAAAGTGTACAAAACCATTCAAAATAATATATCATATCTTTTTTCAAGAATACTTTTTTCAAGAATATTTGCTAGTATTCTTGAAAAAAATATAACGTGCACGTGTTAGGACTGTCTAGTGTTACGTGATCAGTGAATTTCTTTTTTTATTGTAGAATGCAATTATGTTTGTACATGAATGGTACACAATTCCAGTACAATGTCGGTATTGTATACTGTTCATGTACAACCTGTCACACACTACAGCATCAATTTGGTGTTTCTATGCCTAAAAAATATGGCAAGTTAATGGGAAACTTGCTCAGTCCTCTGTTAGGTAACCTGAATACGGAATTCTGTGAAACAAAACTCTTGAGGGTCATCAAAAATTTATTACTACAACGTTAAGATGTAGCAGTTTTACAACAGCTACCAGACTATTGGATGGTATATCACAGCAGGTACCAGACTACTACCAGGAGCATTATCAAAACCACTAGGAACCTGACAATGGAATATCAGAATAGTGAGTCAGCTTCCTTCAAGGATTTCTAATGAGAAACGCAAGCCAATAAATTTCCACCAGTTGTACGAGAGGGCCCCTAAATCAGCATAATAACCCAAGCCCTTAAATCAGCATAATAACTCAAGACCATCACCTGCGCCGTTATGCTGACGTCCCTATGATAGCGTCCATGTCATCTGCTCCTGCTCTCCCTTCTTCTGTTGTCATTATGTAGCCTGCGATTAGTAATTAGGCGTGTAATTATGGTGTTAATTGAGCTGCTGTTTACCAGGGAGCCTGAGAAGTCGAACTGGCGTGTTCTAGACATATTCTTAATGACCGCCATTGGTGAAGCGACCTTCCATCCCAAACCAACTGCCAGGACCGCTCAGGAGAGACCTGGTAATGTCAGGACCGCTCAGGAGAGACCTGGTAATGTCAGGACCACTCATAATCAGCCACTTTTGAGTCACTCAAGGAATAGCAGTCAATATTAGGACCTTTCAGAAAAGACCACTTTGTATGACAAACACTAAAGAGGGACAAGTCACTGCCAGGACAACTCAGGAGAGATAAGGTATGTCAACATTACTCGACAGACATAGGACCGATAGTCACTATGCTTTAGTTGGACCCACGAAGAATAAGTCATTTTGAATCTCCCATGTACCAGGAGCAGCAGCAGCCACTATGCTCATCCTGCACCACATTGAATATTATATATATATATATATATATATATATATATATATATATATATAATCTACCTCCACAGCAGGACTCGAAGCTGCAAACTCTGTATCAGAGAATACAGTACCTTACCACGGAGCCAGACCCCAGATAAGCATCGGCGCCTAGCCGAGCTAGACGACATTCCCCCACACCCCGGGCCACCAGCCTTGTTTTCAAAGTTATTTCGTCAAATCCTGCCACATGCAGTGGACAACAAAAAGGATTTGAAATGATTAATAATTCTCACACAGGCTAAATTATTTATAAACATTATCCATACGTCCACAGCAGGACTCGAATCTCTTTCGTTGTCCACTGCATGTAGTAGGATTTGATGAAATAACATTGAAAACAAGCCTGGTGCCCCGGGGTATGGGGAAACATCGTCTAGTTCCGGCTAGGTGCCTATACTTAAATGGGGTCTGGCTCTGTGGTAAAGTACTGTGAACTCTGATGGAGAGTTTGCCCGTTCGAGTCCTGCTGTGGACGAAGAGATAATGTTTGTAAATAATTTCGTCTGTTTGCAAATTGTTAAACATACACACGTGTATATAATATGTCGTACGGAATAGGTAAAACTTGCGGTTTTGGCATAAATAGCAAAGCTCTTGTTGCCGAATAAGGCAAGCGAAAATGTGTATGCAATAATTTCGCAAAAATCATTCTGAACCTAACGATAAAATGTTTCATTGTTTATTATTAAACTATTGTAAATTTACCTAAAATATGTTTAGTTGGATTAAGCTAAATTAAATTGCGTTTGTTAAAATAAGGTTAAGTAAGTTTTCGAAGGTTCTTTTGGTAAAAATTATTAATTTTTACATTAACATAAATGAAAAAAATATATCTTTAAACGTATGAGAGAAAATATTAGACTTAATTTTAAATGAGTTCCTGCTAATTGACCAGTTTTACCTATTCGGTACGACATATATAATAATGAAACTGTGCCTGGCCAACCGCAGTTTCGTTAATAATTCAAATTTCCCTTGTTTCATTTCATATATATACTATATATATATATATATATATATATATATATATATATATATATATATATATATATATATATATATATATATATACATCCAAAAAAATAGGGAAGTACCACCTCTATAGCTGGAATGGGGACCCTCATCCTCAGAGAAGACGAACGTACCACAGGGAAAACTCAAGGTTCTCCCCGGAGCTGTTTGAATATTTACTTCTCTTACCACCCCCTATATTTTATGGGAAAATATATATCCTTCCACGTGTACAACTGTACATGCCCTGTTGTTCTCACTATAAAAACCAACACTGACAATCACATCAGAATATATACAGTCAGCTGGGGTCGAAAGAATCGACAGCCACTATGCTCTAGTTAGTCACAGGCAGTCAGTCAGGACAACAGACTCGCTATGACCAACAGTCACTACGATTTAGACAGGTTCACAAGGACCATCAGCTATTATGCTAACAGTTACTATGCTAAGTTATGCTAAGTTACTATGCTTGCAGTTACTCTGCTAGCAGTTACTCTGCTAGCAGTTACTCTGCTAGCAGTTACTCTGCTAGCAGTTACTCTGCTAGCAGTTACTCTGCTAGCAGTTATTCTGCTAGCAGTTACTCTGCTAGCAGTTACTCTGCTAGCAGTTATTCTGCTAGCAGTTATTCTGCTAGCAGTTATTCTGCTAGCAGTTATTCTGCTAGCAGTTATTCTGCTAGCAGTTACTCTAAGAGTTACTATGCTAAGTAACTATGCTAACAGTTATAAACAGTTACAATGCTAACAGATACTAACAGTTACTATGCCCCAGAAACATTAGATTCGGTATGTATTTTTTTTTTTCGATTAGCAGGTCGACCCGAATATTTAAAAGATGTTACTGTTACTACTGTTATTACTGTTACTACTGTTTAGTGGTTTTCTTTAGTCTTCATCTTTTTTCTATTTCTTCATTAATACTGCTATTTTATTATTACCTGGTATTTATTATTACTATAATTACCACCATAATCATCTTCATCATTCTCATGTTCGTTGTGTAATTTGTTAATCATTATTGTACTTATAACAAGAAATGAAAAATGTGAAGAAATATACAGCAAGGGATAAATTTAGCAGCCTGGAGGGATGGAGGGAAGAAATTTAGCAGCCTGGAGGGATGGAGAGAAGAAATTTAGCAGCCTGGAGGGATGGAGGGAAGAAATTTAGCAGCCTGGAGGGATGGAGAGAAGAAATTTAGCAGCCTGGAGGGATGGAGGGAAGAAATTTAGCAGCCTGGAGGGATGAAGGGAAGAAATTTAGCAGCCTGGAGGGATGAAGGGAAGAAATTTAGCAGCCTGGAGGGATGGAGAGAAGAAATTTAGCAGCCTGGAGGGATGGAGGGAAGAAATTTAGCAGCCTGGAGGGATGGAGAGAAGAAATTTAGCAGCCTGGAGGGATGGAGGGAAGAAATTTAGCAGCCTGGAGGGATGGAGGGAGGAAATTTAGCAGCCTGGAGGGATGGAGGGAAGAAATTTAGCAGCCTGGAGGGATGGAGGGAAGAAATTTAGCAGCCTAGAGGGATGGAGGGAAGAAATTTTCCAACTACAGGAAACGAGAGACTTTTAATGGCCTGAAAGAAGTAGAGGAAATATTTAGTAACACTCAATAATAATAATAATTATTATTAAGACACTTGCACAACATTTGGGTATCTTTATTCTTTATCTTTATTCAGTAATAATAATAGAAATATTGAATACTATTGAAACACAATGTGAATTTACAGTGTACTGCAATTATTCTCATTTCGGGCATTGATATGCCTGGCATATCAATACCCCGTAACTTATATAAATATTCATAGTTCTCTGCAGAGTTTTGTACCTAGATACACTTCTCTCCAGTCCTAGGAAACACACACGGTAGTAGAATGGCAGAGGTGGGACCAGGAGCTATGAATCGACCCCTGCCACTAGATTTAGGTAAGTACACACACATACGTTGATAATCTCCGAACGTCCTCGAATTTCCGGAAATAGATAGAAAGTCGACTTCCCTACTGACAGATGGAAATTAGTCTCTGGTCAGTTCATTTGTCGAAGGTTATTTTAGCGATGAAGAATTACCGGAGGCGATGACATATGTAGATTACTGAGAGAGAGTAAGTACTAAAATATTAATGTACCCCAGTGAAAGCGATAGAGTTAGTAAGAGAACAAGACTTAGGAAAAAAATAAAGATGGAGCTAACAAGAGAGAAATAGAGAGAAGAGTGCATAGAGCTAAGGAAAATAAAAATACCCTAAAATAATGTGAGGAAAGTAACTGAACAAAATCTGCCGTGAAAGAGGGTTAGGTAGTGAAAGTGACATAGTGAAATCTGCTGATTAAGTGTGAGGTATTGACAGATATGTTATTTTCTATGGAAGAACAAATGTAAATGAGAAATGAAACGAAAAGGTGTACAAAGAATTATTATTATGAACACTAAGGCACAAAGTGTTAATGAGAAGTTAGAACATAAAAATCTGATCATTTATGTAACACTGAACACACTAAGCATCTTGCAAGCAATTATCACAACACCTCAACAGTTGCATCATTTCACCTGCATATGTCCCTTGCATAATGAGGGTAATTTCGCTATAATAAGGCCCACTAGCAGAGCTCTTGAGCCTGCCAATGGTCTTGCACAACTGTCGCTTCCCATATGGGACTAATCCTTGATTGTGCTGTGTTTATCTATCCAGCCTTGTGCGTGTGTTTGAGAGACGAGGCGAAATTATTCTGAAATTCGATAATAATAATAAATATAATGTTAATAATAGCGAATGTAATAATGAGAACATGTGGAAAAAATGTTCGGATAGAATTTCCGGGGTGACTTTTCGTACGGTATGTGTTTTAATATTGTCACCTCGTTGTGTCCCTTCAGGTGGCCGAGCGAGGCTGGAATGTGTTAATTTAACTCAAAATTCAACATCAGTTGGCGATGTTGATACTGAGCGTAACGTTTATTTCTCAAATTTACATCAAATGACATTGGCCAAGCCTCGTTTAAACTTTACGTTTAGTCCTTAGCATGGAGTAAACACTGAATTTTATATAAAGGGGAATCTGTTTTTATTTTATCTGAGTTTAACCCTGGATGGAGTTCTGGGCAATGCTCGTTGCTCATTATGGTAATAGGTTAGGGCAAAACTTACGTGTTTCTCTGTGTTTACCGTCAGACAACTGCGTGACAGTATTGGTACCTGTGTTTTCAGTATTGGTGTGTGCCTAGTGCTGGTATCTGTGTGTCCAATGTTGATGCTTATGTCTCAAGTATTGGTATATGTGCTTTCAGTGTTGGTACTGTTTCCAGTGTTGGTACTTGTGTGTCAAGTACTGGTACCTGTATCTGAAGTATTTGTACCTGTGTGTCCAGTACTGGTACATGTATTTGACGTGTTGGTACCTGTGTGTCCAGTGTAAATATCTGTATTACAGTATTGGTACTTGTGTTTCCAGTATTGGTATTTCCTGTGTCCATTATTTTTGTATGATTGTCTAGTGGTGATACCTGTTTGTCCAGTGCGCATTTATGTATGCCCTGAGATAGTACCAATGTGTCTATTGATACATGTCCAATGTGGGTTCCTATGTCCTTTATTTTTACCAACTAACTGCAGCGTTAGTTGGTAAAAATATATAAAATACAAACAAAAGGTAGGGACGATGAAGGGAAACTGGAAATAGGCTTGCATGGTGGTAATATTGTACCATCCTCTTTCGTGTGCGACTGCATTTGTTCCTGCAATCATAGTCTTACGAACAATGGTGTCTACCGAGATCTGGCTCCATGTTGATTTCTCCGTTGCGGCTCCCCAATGTATTAATGTCCGTTTGTGTTCCTGTGACCCAGGGAAGCGTTACTTAGATTGTCACTATTGCAATGGTCGTTGTAATATAAATGCCATCGGTAGCAACAGTAGCGGTATAAATAACATCAATAGGAACAGCAGCAGTAGGAGAAAAAACATCATTGGTAGCACAAATGACAGTAGCAATATAAATATCAGCAGAAACAATGACAGTAGCAGTATAAATAACACCAGTAGCAACAGTAGCAGTGTAAATATCCTCAGTAGCAACACTAGCAGAAGCAATGTGTAACATCGGTAGCAACAGCAGAAGCAATATATAACATTACTGGAAACAATAGGTGTAACAATATGCGTATCATTAGTAAGAACAATAACAATGTACGTAACATTATTGGGATCAATAACGTTAGTAGTATATACTATCAGTAGCAACAATCAGTACTGGCCGTAGAAATAACAGTTTGCTGTTTTTGTCGTTGTTTACTATTGTTGATGTTCTTGTTGGTGTCGCTGTGGCAGTGACGCTTTCAAATTTTCCAGGAATTAATGCGTGCTGCACGATTTATTCCCCGACATATATCGCGAGAAAGATTAATAGTTAAATAATCCATTAAAATCCCCCATTAGGAAAATTGGTTCGATCACGTGACAGGCTGCTGGGGTACGGAAGGGAGGGAGAGTGGGGTAGGGTTATGAGGGAGTGAGGTGTTATAGTGAACAAGGGAGAGGGAGGGAGGTGTACAAGAGTGAGGTAGTAGGGTGCTGGTGAGACCGAGTGTGGTGTCTGAGAGCGGGGAGGGGGTCATCCATGATTGATTTGAAAAAAAAATATGCAGGTTATAATGAGGATTTTGACAATAGTGTAATTGTGTAATTGAATTTAAATCTGGGCAGCCTGTTTGTGAATGTGTGTGGTTTTAGAACTTCGTGTATACATGTATTTTATATTTATATATTTTTTTAATAAACCGGCCGCATCCCACCGAAGCAGGGTGACCTAAAAATAAAAACGAAAGTTTCTCTTTTTAAATTGGTAATTTATACAGGGGAACGGGAGACTAACCCCTTGCTCCCGGCATTTTAGTCGCCTTGTACGACCCGCATGGCTTACGGAGGAAGAATTCTGTTCCACTTCTCCATGGAAATGGAACAGAATAAACAGGAACAAGAACTAGTAAGAAAATAGAAGAAAACCCAAAGGGGGTGTATATACATGCTTGTACATGCATATATAGTTGTGACCTAACTGTAAGTACAAGTAGCAAGACGTAACTGAAATCTTTCACGTTTGAGACAGAAAAGACCAGGAATCCTACCATCATGTAAAGCAATTACAGGTTTCCGTTTCACTCAATTGGTAGGAACTTCCCTGGGCGGTTGCTGTCTACCAACGTACTACCTAAGATAAGATTTCGGTCAGATTTTTTACCCCGAAGGGTTAGCCACCCAGGATAACCCAAGAAAGTCAGTGCGTCATCGAGGACTGTCTGACTTATTTCCATTGGGGTCCTCAATCTTGTCCCCCAGGATGCGACCCACACCAGTCTACTAACACCCAGGCACATATTTGCTGCTAGGTGAACAGGACAACAGGTGTAAGGAAACGTGTCGAAACATTTCCACCCGCCGGGGATCGAACCCGGGTCCTCCGTGTGTGAAGCGGGAGCTTTAGCCACCAGGCCAGTATTTTATATATATATGTACTCAAGAGACAAAGAACTTTGTCCTTGGAGGCAAAGAGGGGAATGTATGAGATAATAGTTTTACCAACGCTCTTATATGGGTGTGAAGCATGGGTGATGAATGTTGCAGCGAGGAGAAGGCTGGAGGCAGTGGAGATGTCATGTCTGAGGGCAATGTGTGGTGTGAATATAATGCAGAGAATTCGTAGTTTGGAAGTTAGGAGGAGGTGCGGGATTACCAAAACTGTTGTCCAGAGGGCTGAGGAAGGGTTGTTGAGGTGGTTCGGACATGTAGAGAGAATGGAGCGAAACAGAATGACTTCAAGAGTGTATCAGTCTGTAGTGGAAGGAAGGCGGGGTAGGGGTCGGCCTAGGAAATGTTGGAGGGAGGGGGTAAAGGAGGTTTTGTGTGCGAGGGGCTTTGACTTCCAGCAGGCGTGCGTGAGCGTGTTTGATAAGAGTGAATGGAGAAGATTGGTTTTTAATACTTGACGTGCTGTTGGAGTGTGAGCAAAGTAACATTTATGAAGGGATTCAGGGAAACCGGCAGGCCGGACTTGAGTCCTGGAGATGGGAAGTACAGTGCCTGCACTCTGAAGGAGGGGTGTTAATGTTGCAGTTTAAAAACTGTAGTGTAAAGCACCCTCCTGGCAAGACAGTGATGGAGTGAATGATGGTGAAAGTTTTTCTTTTTCGGGCCACCCTGCCTTGGTGGGAATCGGCCAGTGTGATAATAACAAAAAAAAATATACTCAAGATAAATACTGCACTAAAGAAAAGAATGCTTTAAACCGTTGCCATTATCAACATAAATATTCTGTACGTTCTGGGCACAAAGATGAAACTATTTCGTCAATTAAGAACGAAGAGTAGTAAAGTTCATTTCAGAGATGGTAACACACTGATGGGATGGAACAACACGCGGCACATGATGATTTGAGACTCGGTGATAGTTAACTATGTTCCTAATTTCAATACTATAAACAAGAATGTGGAGCCTCTACTGAATACTTTTCATCCTAAACTGACCAAATAAAGAAAATTACTGATCAACAAAAAATAATTTTATACTGGAACTCCCGTCCATTATAAATGACTTATTTAAGCTGAAATATACAAGAAATACCTCTTTGGCCATAGAGTTGCAGTTGTGTGAGCACACTGATAGAGGAAACCTCTATTTGTACACATTACCCATATAGTCAGTGCTGGAAGAATCATAATTCTGGCAGGTGCAAATGATCGTAGGACATTTATTGTAATATATATCAATTTTGGTGTTAAATCCAATACCATCATCGGGATTCATTTCCTGACCACGGCAAAATAATGTAAAAAACTAATTATATATATATATATATATATATATGTGTATATATATATATATATGTGTATATATATATATATATATATATATATATATATATATATATATATATATATATATATATATATATATATATATATATATATATATATATATATAGTGTGTCGTGCCGAATAGGTAAAAACTTGCTATTTTGGCTTAAATAGCAACGTTCTTCTTGCCGAGTAAGGCAAGCGAAAATTTACGTATACAATAATTTCGCAAAAATGATTCTGAACCTAACGAAAAAAATATATTTCATTGTGTTTATTAAATTATTGTAAACTTATCTAAAATATATTTTGTTGGATTAGGCTAAATTAAATTGCGATTTTTATAATGAGGTTGGGTAAGTTTTGTTTCTTTTGGCATAAAATTGTTAATTTTTGCATTAATATAAATGAAAAAAATATATCTTTAAACGTTTAAGAGAGAATTTTAGGAAGGACTTAATTTTAAACGAGTTCTTGCTAGTTGACTAATTTTACTGTTTAAAGTTAAGTCCTTTCTAAAATTTTCTCTTAAAAGTTTAAAGATATATTTTTTTTCATTTACGTTAATGTAAAAATTAATAAGAGTTTATAAACATTATAATATACAATTTTATTTTGTATATTACTAAGTCATGCTCTAGAAATGAATCCTGATAATTTGTGATGGATTTATCAACAAACGTTGATATACTCTACAATAAATGTTCTAAGAATATTTGGTCTTTCCCAGGTGTCAGAATTATGATTATTTCAGCACTGACTGTATGGGTAATGTGTGCAAATAACCCAACTTTAACAGCACAGGTATAAAAAAAAAGGCATATCTTTTCTATTTTCTAGATTTACTCAATTGAAAAAACTAATTGCACAGGTGATTTTTTCGGAAAAAAAAAAAGATAGTCAAGTGATACATGTGTCTTATTCATTATCTTTTCAGATAATGTGTGAATCTTTGAAACAGAGGATATATTCTAGAATTCTATTGCTAACATCTGGCCCAAATTATTGGCGTGTCTTTGTTCCACTAGCGGGTCCCACCCACCTGTGACACCATCTCCAACTGTCACCCATCTCTTTGCCTGTGTTTCGCCTGCTGCACAAGGGAAAATTTTCAGCGATAATGATACGCAAGCGTTGAACATGTGTTATGTACTTCGACATCCACCATAGAAATCACCACCACTATCACCACCCCCACTACCACCACCACCACTATTACCACCAAGACCACTACCTCCACCACTACCACTACCTCCACTACTACCACTATCTCCACCACTACTACCACTATCACTATCACCATCATCACTACTATCACCATCATTACCACTATCGCCATCATCACTATCACCATCACCACTATCACCACCATCACCACCATCATCACCACTATCACCATCACCACCATCACCACTATCACCACCACCACTATCACCACCATCACCACTACCACCATCACCACCACCATCATCACCATCACCACCACTATCACCATCACTGTTACCATCACTATCACCATCACTGTCACCACCACCACCACCACCATCACTATCGCCATCACTATCATCACCACCACCACCATCACCACCACCACCACCCCTACCACCACCACCCCTACCACCATCACCACCCCTACCACTACCACCACTACCACCATCACCACTACCACCACCATTATCATCACTACCGCCATCACCACTACCACCATCACCACTACCACCATCACCACTATCACCACTACCACCACTACCTCCACTACCACCATGACCACTATCACCACTACCACCATAACCACTATCACCACTACCACCATAACCACCATAACCACTATCACCACTACCACCATAACCACCATCACCACTACCACCACAACCATCACCACCACAACCACTACCACCACAACCACCACTACCACCACAACCACCATCACCACAACCACCACAACCACCATCACCACAACCACCATCACCGCTACCACCACAACCACTACCACCACTACCACCACAACCACTACCACCACAACCACCATCACCACAACCACCATCACCACAACCATCATCACCACTACCACCACAACCACCATCTCCACTACCACCACAACCATCATCACCACTACCACCACAACCATCACCACTACCACCACAACCATCATCACCACTACCACCACAACCATCATCACCACTACCACCACAACCATCATCACCACTACCACCACAACCATCATCACCACTACCACCACAACCATCATCACCACTACCACCACAACCACCATCACCACTACCACCACAACCACCATCACCACTACCACCACAACCACCATCACCACTACCACCACAACCATCACCACTAAAACCACAACCACAACCACCATCACCACTACAACCACAACCATCACCACTACAACCACAACCATCACCACTACCACTACCACCACAACCACTACCACCACCACTACCACCACCATCACCACCACCACCATCACCACCACCACCATCACCACCACCACCATCACCACCACCACCACCACCATCACCACCACCACCACCATCACCACCACCATCACCACCACCACCATCACCACCACCACCATCACCACCACCACCATCACCACCACCACCATCACCACCACCACCATCACCACCACCACCATCACCACCACCACCATCACCACCACCACCATCACCACTACCACCATCACCACTACCACCACCACTACCACCATTACCACCACTACCACCATCACCACCACTACCACCACAACCACCATCACCACCATCACTATTATTCGAACAAGTTCTTTTTCTCTCACTTTGAACCAAAAATAAAAATCTTCAGATGACGGCCGGACAAAAATGTGCATAATTTTTCGCGGAATATTAAAGACGCCTTCTGGGTCTGCATAGTGGAGTTGTCTGCTGAGTGTGTGGTGGAGTTGTCTGCTGAGTGTGTGGTGGAGTTGTCTGCTGAGTGTGTGTGGTGGAGTTGTCTGCTGAGTGTGTGTGGTGGAGTTGTCTGCTGAGTGTGTGTGGTGGAGTTGTCTGCTGAGTGTGTGTGGTGGAGTTGTCTGCTGAGTGTGTGTGGTGGAGTTGTCTGCTGAGTGTGTGTGGTGGAGTTGTCTGCTGAGTGTGTGTGGTGGAGTTGTCTGCTGAGTGTGTGTGGTGGAGTTGTCTGCTGAGTGTGTGTGGTGGAGTTGTCTGCTGAGTGTGTGTGGTGGAGTTGTCTGCTGAGTGTGTGTGGTGGAGTTGTCTGCTGAGTGTGTGTGGTGGAGTTGACTGCTGAGTGTGTGTGGTGGAGTTGTCTGCTGAGTGTGTGTGGTGGAGTTGTCTGCTGAGTGTGTGTGGTGGAGTTGTCTGCTGAGTGTGTGTGGTGGAGATGTCTGCTGAGTGTGTGTGGTGGAGTTGTCTGCTGAGTGTGTGTGGTGGAGTTGACTGCTGAGTGTGTGTGGTGGAGTTGACTGCTGAGTGTGTGTGGTGGAGTTGACTGCTGAGTGTGTGTGGTGGAGTTGACTGCTGAGTGTGTGTGGTGGAGTTGACTGCTGAGTGTGTGTGGTGGAGTTGACTGCTGAGTGTGTGTGGTGGAGTTGACTGCTGAGTGTGTGTGGTGGAGTTGACTGCTGAGTGTGTGTGGTGGAGTTGACTGCTGAGTGTGTGTGGTGGAGTTGACTGCTGAGTGTGTGTGGTGGAGTTGTCTGCTGAGTGTGTGTGGTGGAGTTTGTCTGCTGAGTGTGTGTGGTGGAGTTTGTCTGCTGAGTGTGTGTGGTGGAGTTTGTCTGCTGAGTGTGTGTGGTGGAGTTTGTCTGCTGAGTGTGTGTGGTGGAGTTTGTCTGCTGAGTGTGTGTGGTGGAGTTTGTCTGCTGAGTGTGTGTGGTGGAGTTTGTCTGCTGAGTGTGTGTGGTGGAGTTTGTCTGCTGAGTGTGTGTGGTGGAGTTTGTCTGCTGAGTGTGTGTGGTGGAGTTTGTCTGCTGAGTGTGTGTGGTGGAGTTTGTCTGCTGAGTGTGTGTGGTGGAGTTTGTCTGCTGAGTGTGTGTGGTGGAGTTTGTCTGCTGAGTGTGTGTGGTGGAGTTTGTCTGCTGAGTGTGTGTGGTGGAGTTTGTCTGCTGAGTGTGTGTGGTGGAGTTTGTCTGCTGAGTGTGTGTGGTGGAGTTTGTCTGCTGAGTGTGTGTGGTGGAGTTTGTCTGCTGAGTGTGTGTGGTGGAGTTTGTCTGCTGAGTGTGTGTGGTGGAGTTTGTCTGCTGAGTGTGTGTGGTGGAGTTTGTCTGCTGAGTGTGTGTGGTGGAGTTTGTCTGCTGAGTGTGTGTGGTGGAGTTTGTCTGCTGAGTGTGTGTGGTGGAGTTTGTCTGCTGAGTGTGTGTGGTGGAGTTTGTCTGCTGAGTGTGTGTGGTGGAGTTTGTCTGCTGAGTGTGTGTGGTGGAGTTTGTCTGCTGAGTGTGTGTGGTGGAGTTTGTCTGCTGAGTGTGTGTGGTGGAGTTTGTCTGCTGAGTGTGTGTGGTGGAGTTTGTCTGCTGAGTGTGTGTGGTGGAGTTTGTCTGCTGAGTGTGTGTGGTGGAGTTTGTCTGCTGAGTGTGTGTGGTGGAGTTTGTCTGCTGAGTGTGTGTGGTGGAGTTTGTCTGCTGAGTGTGTGTGGTGGAGTTTGTCTGCTGAGTGTGTGTGGTGGAGTTTGTCTGCTGAGTGTGTGTGGTGGAGTTTGTCTGCTGAGTGTGTGTGGTGGAGTTTGTCTGCTGAGTGTGTGTGGTGGAGTTTGTCTGCTGAGTGTGTGTGGTGGAGTTTGTCTGCTGAGTGTGTGTGGTGGAGTTTGTCTGCTGAGTGTGTGTGGTGGAGTTTGTCTGCTGAGTGTGTGTGGTGGAGTTTGTCTGCTGAGTGTGTGTGGTGGAGTTTGTCTGCTGAGTGTGTGTGGTGGAGTTTGTCTGCTGAGTGTGTGTGGTGGAGTTTGTCTGCTGAGTGTGTGTGGTGGAGTTTGTCTGCTGAGTGTGTGTGGTGGAGTTTGTCTGCTGAGTGTGTGTGGTGGAGTTTGTCTGCTGAGTGTGTGTGGTGGAGTTTGTCTGCTGAGTGTGTGTGGTGGAGTTTGTCTGCTGAGTGTGTGTGGTGGAGTTTGTCTGCTGAGTGTGTGTGGTGGAGTTTGTCTGCTGAGTGTGTGTGGTGGAGTTTGTCTGCTGAGTGTGTGTGGTGGAGTTTGTCTGCTGAGTGTGTGTGGTGGAGTTTGTCTGCTGAGTGTGTGTGGTGGAGTTTGTCTGCTGAGTGTGTGTGGTGGAGTTTGTCTGCTGAGTGTGTGTGGTGGAGTTTGTCTGCTGAGTGTGTGTGGTGGAGTTTGTCTGCTGAGTGTGTGTGGTGGAGTTTGTCTGCTGAGTGTGTGTGGTGGAGTTTGTCTGCTGAGTGTGTGTGGTGGAGTTTGTCTGCTGAGTGTGTGTGGTGGAGTTTGTCTGCTGAGTGTGTGTGGTGGAGTTTGTCTGCTGAGTGTGTGTGGTGGAGTTTGTCTGCTGAGTGTGTGTGGTGGAGTTTGTCTGCTGAGTGTGTGTGGTGGAGTTTGTCTGCTGAGTGTGTGTGGTGGAGTTTGTCTGCTGAGTGTGTGTGGTGGAGTTTGTCTGCTGAGTGTGTGTGGTGGAGTTTGTCTGCTGAGTGTGTGTGGTGGAGTTTGTCTGCTGAGTGTGTGTGGTGGAGTTTGTCTGCTGAGTGTGTGTGGTGGAGTTTGTCTGCTGAGTGTGTGTGGTGGAGTTTGTCTGCTGAGTGTGTGTGGTGGAGTTTGTCTGCTGAGTGTGTGTGGTGGAGTTTGTCTGCTGAGTGTGTGTGGTGGAGTTTGTCTGCTTAGTGTGTGGCGAAGTTGTCTGTTCAGCGTGTGGGTTGTGGTGCTGGGGTGGGTAGGGAGGGTGCATGATGTTTTGTGTTCGTTGTGGTGGGGAGGGTGGGAGGGAGGGTGTATGAAGTAGATGTCTGCTAAGTGTGTGGGTTGTGGTGCTGGGGGGGTGACTGAGGGTGTATGGTGGAGTTGGCTGGTGATTGGTTGGATTACGTATGATCCTGAAGAAGCGTGGAGGAGGGTGGAGGGGAAAATGAATGCGGAGGGGAAGAGATAGGGAGGGGAGAGATGGGGAAATAATTGTGGCAAGAGGGAACAGCGCTAGGTTAGTGGGAGGAGAGAAAATATGTACGATGGAGGAAGAGTAAATAGGGTTAGACGTGGATAAAAGGGTGCGAGTGAGAATGGAAGAAATTGTAAAAGGAAGTCGCTGAAGAAAAGGAGAATCACAAGAGGGCAAAAGGAGAAAGATCTGTGGGAGAAGCGTGGATGGCGGGGGAGAGGAAAGGAGAATATACACTCATTTCATAGATTAAAGAATGGGTATGAAATGGTCGACGAGGCTAGGAAGGAGTGAACCCGGTAAAGGCTAGGCAAGGTGCTGAGACTCCATCTCAGTAACCAAAAATATATAACAACATAAGGAGCACTGCAGCAGGCCTACTGGTCTATGCTAGGTAGGTCCAGCGAAGGCCTCAGTCAATGACCAAAAGCTCCAGCTGAGGGTCATCATATGACTAAGACCCGCGTAGGAAAACACTTGTCCTGTTTCCCGACGAACTTTACCTAACTTAACCTAGGCAGGTCAAAGTCACATCCACTCATGGACTTGTCTATCTTATTTTTGAAGTAACACAAGGTTTTCGCTTTAGTAACACTACTGGGGAGTTTGTTCCACTCATCCACAATTCTATTACCAAAACAATGTTTTCCTATATCTTTTCTAAATCTAAATTGAGTACAAATAATAATTCACTTATCACTATCTCTGATTATATATTTTTCATCTACTTCCCATATAATTTATTTCGATTATATTTAGATTATAAATGTTACCCATCAATTATAAACAAATAAGTATTTCGAGAATGTGAGTGTCAACAAAAATCCTGGCCGGAAATGACCCTAAACTTCTTCCCAACACGTGAAACCGCCAATCAGAACTTAGATCCTTCGCTAGATCCCACCTAATTGGTCGCTAATCTTGCGAGAAAGACGGGATCTGACGATCATAACATGTAAGTGGCCATTATGCTTCTTATTGGGCTCTTTATAACATACAATAAGGAATTAGGTGTTCCGAAAGGAGTGCCTTTAAGTGATTACCTAATTTATTTTTTTTCATTCCTCTAGCGTTTTCGTTCAGGGTTTTAAAATTTTCATTCGATCGACATCAAAATTTCAAAGCTTGTTCATTAATTAGCTATTCAGCTATTAGCTTATGGTTAATAAATAAGCTATTAGCTTATTCATTATTTATACAATGGTGGTCTACAATCAAGGTTTGTTATACTGTTTCGCCAACCAGTAGCTTTATCAGTGCCATACAGGGTCAAAAACAGAAGGCTGAAGAAGCCGATGGTGAGGTATTTTAAGCCCTCAGCCTAGCAACAGGTGTTCAGTACTGTAATCTACGGAGTTGATATCTCATACAGCGCTTCCCCGCTGCTCACCTCTGATGACTCCCTCATGCCAAGTCTTTCCTTCCAGCGAATGTTTAGGTACTCGGAATTGATGTTCCGGCCAAGGTGTGCCTGCAGAGTTGTCCCAACTGACGACACATGCTGTCAGCGTCCTCCTGTGAAGTCGTCCCTGCTGATAATACTTTCTGCCAACGTGCACCTGCAGTGCCTCACCCGCTGACTACACTCACTTCTACTGCCATGCATACCTGTGCCGCCATCTAATGGATCTGAGCACGCTGTCTCTCTCATTCACTAGACAGACCGAGGGACAGGCAACAGGTCTCATTCAATATCTCGCCTGCCTTTGGGCTGGTGTGGGCTTCCACGCATTCCACTGTACGAGTCACCAATAAATATACTGCACTTTTAAGTGTGTTTATCTTTCACCACTTTCTACTGTAATATCAAGCTTACGTAGTTGTAAACTGAGAATGCAGTGAGTCCGAAAGGATGCAAAATTTTATTTTCGCAGAGTGGAGGAGCAACGAAACGATTCACAAGAGAAAATAGGAAATGCTACAATTAACGGAATTTTAATAATTTATATGATAAATAATGATAAGCGGGAGACGAGCATAGCGTTGCTCCCATAACTGCAAATATGTACGTACTCACTTACACACACAAGCTACCAAGGTTGTCCTTCAGACATGGTCAGGCTGTCTTTATCCTGTCCTTTTCTCATTAACATTATTTCAGCAAACTAAGACACACAAAATTCACTTCCATCTTTCAGGTCATTTACACACATCAGGAGCAGCAGTGATCCAACAACTGTCCCTTTACGACCCCATTCGTTACTCTCTCCAATTCCAATGGCTCATTCCTTACTGCTATCCTATGTCTTCCTGCTTCTTCAGGAACTCCCTGAACCACTTTCCATTTTATTTATGCTTGTTATTCTAGTTATTCATGAGTTCAGAAAGTGGCAGTTCAAGTATCCTTTATTATCTTGTTTTATCCGTGATAGTCATAAACTCTGGAAAGTGTTTAACATGGGTTTTTCGTCACTAAATCCGTGTAGCTTTTGTCCTAATTTTTTTTCCGTTCTCTACCGGAGTCCATATTTTTTTCATTATTAACATCTGAACCATTATAGATATCAGCTTTTTTATCGTATGTAGCTGTCAGACAACTCTTGCTGTCCTCCTCTGGATATTATAAGTTTATTCCTAATTCTTCCGTCAGTTTTCTGTCGTTTTTATATCTTTGTATTTTCGTTTTTATTATAGTAATAATATCTTTGTATTTTCTTTATTATAATAATATTTTTGTATTTCTTCCACGCCTTTTCCATTTTTTCTATGCATTCCAGGTTTAACCTCGGGCTCTCATTCTATTTCATATTTTTCTCTATGCTCAGCATGAATTTTTTTTTTTTCTTTTTCGCCACTTGACATTATACCTCTTATTATTTTCACCTATCGGATTCCTCTTTATTCAGATATCCATTCGTAAAGTATTTAAAAATTCTTATTATCATAATATATTCTGAGGTTGATTTCATTTTACTCTCTTAATCTGCTATTCTCATTAGGACCTCTCACTGAAGTATCACAAAATTGTTAGCACGTTAGCACCTTGTGGTTCACTGTGGTCAAATTTGCTTACTGTATGTTATGCAGAATAAGCTACGCGGGGATAGAAATCTTTAGCTTGTTCTTCATTATTAATATGGCCGTTTGTTATTGTGCTGCATTACTGTTTGTCATATTCGTTTAGGATGCAAGTCAGGCCAGATCAGTTGAACTCGGTGTGCTCTCTCATTCCTGTTGTTTCTCATGTTATCTGTTGAACTTCTTCGCTGCGGAAATGTGTCTCCCCTTTCTCTCTGGCTGGTCTCCGATTCTCCCAGTCAATTTGCCTGTATTTAATATATCCTTGAAACCACTAACTGGCTGCGTGTACCCGGCAACAAAGCCGGGTACATACACTCGCATCTTCCCTGTCGGAGTTCACAGGTTCGTACCTTAACCGTTACACATGCTGTGTTTTACAATACGTATATTAATGCTCTGTTGCTCTTATTGTTCTCTACCTTTGGCCGCTTGCTGGGTGGTGGGGGTTACATGCCACTCCCGCTATTTTCTTTATTCATATCTCCTATGCAGCAAATGTATTTTTTCATTGTCCAGGATTTCTAATCGTTCGTACCTTTAGTGGTGTTTCATCACAACCATTCCTTTTCCTTCTCCTTTTTCCCCCTTCCTTTACATAGTTTGTGTAATTCAAATAATGGTGTAGGTCGTGGGTGATTATTATTATTGCAAGTCAAAACTAACGCTAAACCCACAAGGGCCATACAGGTCTACAGGGTAGGATGTACTAAAGATGAAATAGGGAAAGATCAGAGACCAGCGAGGGTCAGGAGTGTGGGTGAAAAAAGGTTGAAATGGAAGTTTTTTTTTTCTTTTTTTTTATAGGTCAGAGCAAGAGCGGACGGTTTGAAAGGACCTGTTCTTTATATTACACTTGGAGTATTTCCATTATTCCCAGATATACTATTGCTTACCTCGTTCTTCGTCAAATTCTCTGTTAGATATTTAACATAAAAATATTATTATTATCAAAAAGAAGCGCTAAGCCACAAGGGCTATACAGCTAACATAAAAATATAACTGCCTATAATTTTAATTTACATTCCTGAATGTCTCGTGTAATTACAACAAGCGACAAAATTGCCCAGGTACTTCATTGTATTCTTGACGCAAAATTCTACTGAATATTGTTATAAACTCAGCAGTCTGTGCTGCTTATAAATTCCACAGCATTTCGTTAAAATCTCAGAATTAACATGTTTTTTCCCAAATGTTTCACTTCTCTTTCTGTTCAAAACTGTTGTGTTGATAGGCCTTGCTAGTTGTGATAGATTATATTTAGAGAAAATAATGGTATAAATATATTTTGTAATTAGTTATTACCTTTGAAAAGGCAGCAGAGTATTTACACTCGTTGAGGCAAATAAGGTTCAGCATCTCTCGTTCATCCGATAAGGTCTTTCTGGTTACTTGGTACATTTTCTTTATATGCGTATTATGAAAAAAAAACAGCAATAACTAAGTTCAGGTATAAACCCCGACGAGGGTCACACAAGTGGAAAGATAATGCTGAAAAATTCTCATTGATAGGGAAATATATTCTCCGCCCAACTCAGCAAGCATCACGGCTCCTGAACGTGAGAAATAATGTGAAAATTAGAGCCAGATTCATGCAGCACGGAGAAATAAGGAGGGAGAAGAGGTAAAGGACTTTCTGTAAGAAGGAACTGGTAGCTGGAATAGATGTTGAAGAGTTTGTGAGGCGGAATGAGATATGCTCCAGCCTTGGCTGTTCCAATATTTATATCGAGGGGGTGTCTTGGTTGGGGAGGGAGAGTAGGGAAGACAAAGGAAGAGGGAGGGAAAGTTAAGTGTGAGAAAGTGTTATGCAGTGAAGATGTAAGCGTTGAGTACATAATTATTTTAACTACGCACTGATTGTGTAGTAAAGGTAAGCATGTCGTGTAGTAAGGATAGGTGTGCATTATATAGTGATGAATAGTGTACTTTTTAGTTGTGTTCTTTAATGGAGACTAGTGTGGACTTAGTAGCGTAGATGAGCGTGTGTTGTGAACACAAGTGTGTGTTTTGTAGTGAAGATTAGCGAGTTATGGAATAAAGATGGGTATTCTCTAGTGAAGATTAGTATTACTGTCATGCTACAGGTTATCTATCGACACATAGTTAAGAATTAACAGGTATCTACTCGCAAGCTCTCTGTACATGGGATAAATATATTTGTAAATTCACCCATCCCACAAGTGTATCTGATAGGGAGAGGTTCAAATGCATAAGTGACTAGTCATTTTGCTAGGGTAGTTTTCTAATTTAATTTATATCGTGTGATATTTAACTCTTAAAGTAAATAGGAAAGACGCATTTTGGGATTGCTTAGATATTTCTTCCCAATACGTTTTTGTTCGTTGGTTAATGGGGGTTTAAAACCTGTCGACTACACTTAAGGTTGCACTGTAACCTTTTCACCACCAATCGAAAATACTTTAATCATATTTAAGGGCATTTTGAGATCAAGGTAAACTCTAAGAGTGTATAAAATGAGATAGCTATCCCTCCGTGTGTACGTGAAATGTTGCCTTCAGTGAACACAGAGAATATACTCATCAGAATATATGCAAACTCATGCTTCTTCCTTCTTTGTTGAGCTTAACGGCTATCGATATATAAAGAGGCTATTAGACCAGGAGCGACCTATTTACTTAACTAACACTAAGTCACCTAGCAGCAGAGGAAGGAACGAGGTAGAGGAAACCATTGATTTATTGACTTAAGAACAAGAACGTGAAAATGTAGTGTTTAAGAGTGAATCGTCAGTTTAAGCGTGAGATGAACATTGTAGTGTTAGGCTTTCCGTGCCAAAAAATGTTTTACACACACACACACACACACACACACACACACACACACACACACACACACACACACACACACACACACACACAAGGCAGCGTACGTTAAAGATGAAGGCAGGGAAAGGTACCTAAGTAGGAGAGGAGGGAGAAAGTCGAGCTCACACGTACGGTGTGTGGTAGAAGAAAGGGACCACGAGTCATGAGATACGACAGGGAAGGACGTTGCCTACATATAAACCAATATGTACAGCAATGACAACATTAACTACATCATCCTGATCAAGTATATCACTTTCAGGAAGTGAATCACGGATTTGACAGATTGCGAGTCGTAATGGAGGAGGGAGTTTTCAGGTTAGGTTAGGTAGGGTTTGTCAGGAAATAGGACATGTGTTTCCTGACACGGGTCTTTGTCATATGATAACCCGCAGCTGGAACATTTGGGCGTCTGACAGAGGCCTTCAGCTGGCTTACGATGAGTATAAATTCAGAATAAAGTTTACTAAATGAGATTTATTATCTTGGCATTGTAAAAAATACCGAAATGAAAACTTTTTATTCTCTATGCAGTTGTGAAACAGCAGAAAGTGTACTCTTACTGGAAGAACATTGCAAAATTTAACACAAGGAATTTACAATTGAGAGGTCCGTTTAGGAAGGAAATACTTTTTTCAACCATCAGTTGAGTAAAATTGAATTTGGAAACTCAGGTTGCAGCCACAGAATTAAAGCTCTCTTCCTTTTGCGTCGAATCTACTAATTGCTATAATAGGCCACTTAACCGGATCTGTCGTCAGTGTATGTGCAGATTCCAAAATTAAATGTGCAATGAAATATGCTGGGATGAACATTTACGGGAATTTTTCGGAATGTTATTGGCGATACTTATTTTACAGACCTTTATATCTCAGAGATTGCTACATTTTCTTTCATTGTTCGATTCTGCTGATCTTTCAAACATTTAAGCGCCTTTACTCATGGCTCACTTGTTCAGAAAACTTGTGATCACTTGCCCAGCACAAGGTATTTAGAGTTCATTAATTAGTTACTTCGAAATAGATGGAATTACTTTGGAAAATATTATCGGATTTGCAAATGAAATGATGGAAACACGGGAGTGTTCGAACCATACTGAAGAAAGTCCTCGTTTCACAAAGGTTGCGTATACTACTCAGTGTCTGTGCTTTTAATATAAGCGCTGAATTTCATTTGGTATAGTGCTTACATTTGTGTAATACTTCTTCAACATTTTTATAAAAATCTTTAATAACTGTGTACTCTTTATTTTTATGTACGTTTTTTTTCCGCAGCTAGGATACCATGTTAGTTATTTGTTTAATATAAAAGCTACATAACTGGTCGAGCTGAAAGGCTGCCAATCTTGTGACTGTACAATCCTTATCTGAGCTAGAGAGCGACATTAGCTGATAAGCTCTCTTGTTTAATGGGGTTTAAAGCCCAGCGACTAGAATAGGGTCATTAAGGCTGCACGGTAACCTTATCACCACCTGATAAGAATAGCATATACCCTAAAATAGAGATAAAAGTAAACTTGTATACGCTTCGAGAACTATATCTTAATTTTAGGATTGGTCATAATATGCAAATACCTTTGTGATTCCAGCGAAATTTGTGAGTGTAACTTCACAAGCATCAAAATTAGGACTTTTATTTTTTTTTTCTGACTGCATGATTTCGTGGAAATTTTCAATCCAGAGCTTTGCTCCAGATTTCGACTGTTTTATGGTATCTGTGCGCTGTTTGTCGTAGTTATCGAATTAATGCGTCTAACACCAGCAGATACTTTATTTTTTACTTTTGTATGATAACCCTAAGATGTTTGATGGCCTATTGTGCTATCCCATGCTTGCACACCATGGTGCTATCCCATGCTTGCACACCATGGTGCTATCCCATGCTTGCACACCATGGTGCTATCCCATGCTTGCACACCATGGTGCTATCCCATGCTTGCACACCATGGTGCTATCCCATGCTTGCACACCATGGTGCTATCCCATGCTTGCACACCATGGTGCTATCCCATGCTTGCACACCATGGTGCTATCCCATGCTTACACACAATGGTGCTATCCCATGCTTGCACACCATGGTACTATCCCATGCTTGCACACTATGGTGCTATCCCATGCTTACACGCCATGGTGCTATCCCATGCTTACACGCCATGGTGCTATCCCATGCTTACACGCCATGGTGCTATCCCATGCTTACACGCCATGGTGCTGTCCCATGCTTACACACCATGGTGCTGTCCCATGCTTACACGCCATGGTGCTGTCCCATGCTTACACGCCATGGTGCTATCCCATGCTTACACACCATGGTGCTGTCCCATGCTTGCACACCATGGTGCTGTCCCATGCTTACACACTATGGTGCTGTCCCATGCTTACACGCCATGGTGCTGTCCCATGCTTACACGCCATGGTGCTGTCCCATGCTTACACGCCATGGTGCTATCCCATGCTTACACACCATGGTGCTGTCCCATGCTTGCACACCATGGTGCTGTCCCATGCTTACACACTATGGTGCTGTCCCATGCTTACACGCCATGGTGCTGTCCCATGCTTACACACCATGGTGCTGTCCCATGCTTACACACCATGGTGCTGTCCCATGCTTACACACCATGGTGCTGTCCCATGCTTACACACCATGGTACTATCCCATGCTTACACACCATGGTACTATCCCATGCTTACACACCATGGTGCTATCCCATGCTTACACACCATGGTGCTGTCCCATGCTTGCACACCATGGTGCTGTCCCATGCTTGCACACCATGGTACTATCCCATGCTTACACACCATGGTGCTATCCCATGCTTACACACCATGGTGCTATCCCATGCTTACACACCATGGTGCTGTCCCATGCTTACACACCATGGTGCTGTCCCATGCTTGCACACCATGGTGCTGTCCCATGCTTGCACACCATGGTACTATCCCATGCTTGCACACCATGGTGCTGTCCCATGCTTGCACACCATGGTGCTGTCCCATGCTTGCACACCATGGTGCTGTCCCATGCTTACACACCATGGTGCTGTCCCATGCTTACACACCATGGTGCTGTCCCATGCTTACACACCATGGTGCTGTCCCATGCTTACACACCATGGTGCTGTCCCATGCTTACACACCATGGTGCTGTCCCATGCTTACACACCATGGTGCTGTCCCATGCTTACACACCATGGTGCTGTCCCATGCTTACACACCATGGTGCTGTCCCATGCTTACACACCATGGTGCTATCCCATGCTTACACATCATGGTGCTATCCCATGCATGCACATCATGGTGCTATCCCATGCATGCACACCATGGTGCTATCCCATGCTTGCACACCATGGTGCTGTCCCATGCTTGCACACCATGGTGCTATCCCATGCTTACACAGCATGGTGCTGTCCCATGCTTACCATGGTGCTGTCCCATGCTTGCACACCATGGAGCTATCCCATGTTTGCATACCTATGCTAAGATGTTTACTCTTTCACTACGTTGTATTGTCGGAGCTCTGCTTCACAGCGTTGCTTGTTATCCTGCTATGCTGGCTAGCATATCTAGGATGCCGTTGATGTGTGACCTGCTTGAAATATATAATATATTTAATTATGTCCGAGTCACATGTTTTACTAAGTCCAGTTATTCATTATTTGCTTCAACAGTGTGTTGCAAATACTAAATTGATGTCAAATTACAAGCAAGAAAAGTGTCATCCTAAATATTGACTTCAAATGTTTCAACTTGAGTACTAGTAAAATTATGTGAAATAAGTGGAATATTTTCATATTAATATTACGGCCTCAGTGCAGGTTAATTAACAGTTGGAATGCTGGATTTGTTTTTAATAGCTCAGATTGAATTTTTATTTATATGTTATGACTAGTTCCTATAAAGAATATCTGGGTATGCAGAATTTCTATAGTTCTTTGGTACTCAACCTCAAAGAACTATGTAATAGTTTACTCGTTAGTTTTCGTTAGAAGAGATAGCGAAAATATTTTCGGAAAGATCACCAGTACTTACATTGACCTCGCCTTTATGTACTAACTTTTTATGGCTGCCACGGTCAAGTCTTGACTCCTGGCCGGCCTCTTAGCACGCCGTTTGCCGGTTTTACTCCTTAATATCCTGTGTCCTGTCAATATTTTTTTTTCATACAATGAACGGAGCTTGCCTCTGTTACTACTTTGTCTAACTCCTCTTAATCATGATCATCTTGACGCCAATGATATACGTCATAACATACCTGTGACTCAATGTCTTCCAATTTGTTCCTCGTGCACCTTTTTCTCACCCTCTTGAAGAGTCACTCTTGGACCAGCACAACAAACCCCGAGTATTGTTCACTTCGTATTTCTATCCTGCGTTCTCTTCATGTTCAGTTCTTTTAGTCTCTTCTCATAGCTGACTCCTCCTTTGCCTACTCTAGCATCTTTCCTCGTATAGTTACTGTCTCTTCCCATTCACGCACATGTCTATCAGATGAAGTCCTGCCGAGGTAGAGGAAGGTCATCGTAGTCAGTCATTTCCAGTTTGTCGATGGCAGCTGCAGTAAAGGCGTTGGTAAACATAGACATTACATCATAAGAAGTCAAGTACTCATTCCTGACGTTGGTACTAGAAATACGAGGCAGTGGATCCGAATGCTTCAAATGCGCGGGGCTAATTGTCCAGGAATCCGACCAGATGCTTGGTAAGGCCTGCCAATCGGTGAGGTGCGTTGTTTATGCCAGAAATTTGAGTCTTTAGTAGACAGTATAGGCGTGCTGGCTTGGGATGCCCAGGAAGAAGGGATTAAAGTTTCTTTCCCTATTCGGGTTTTTGTAGGAGTGTGCGTGCTTTCTGTAAGAAATTTTATTTTGTCTAGAATTAGCTGTTCTGATAGTTATGTTGTTGGTGTCAGCTAGTTTATGGTGGTAATATCTGTTTCCCAAGTCTCTAACGCTTACCAACACCTACCTAAGTCACTACTTTTTCTCATTAGTGTAGACAGCCTGTACTGTCTGCACAGACAGCCTATGCTGTCTGCCAGCTTAGTTCATATTTTGCGCCACTCAGTTGCTGCCCTCTGGGCCTGCCCAGGTCTGTGGGATGCTGGGCCCGCACTCCCTCAGTCTCACAGCGGCCTAGCAGCAAGACTGAAGGCTTACTAGCTCTCTCCCTCGTGGGATGGCCCTCCTAGGTCATGGGCACAACACACAAGCCTGTGTACCCACCACGACTTTGCAAATAAAGTAAGAAGCCTCCGAAGACGTATCATTCACTCACCCGCTACCATAATACCAAATAATCTCGTTATAAATGGTGGGAAGCGGTGGTCACAGCAGTTGTGTTTGCCCGGTGAGAGGAAGGGATGAAGTCATCTTCACTTTATCACCCTACACAACAAGCATCCGTCCCTCAACGAGCTATCCTGATGTGTCTTCACATTTCAGCATCCAGACACAGGTACAAGCAGGATCTAGCCGAAAATTGCCGAATTTCTTCGAGAATTGTAAGTGGCGTCCCAGTGGCCCCACGCTACAGCGTCCCATGCTGTTTCTCGAGTCACTTGTTCAGCATCACTTGTATGTTGCTGTTGTTGTTCAGCTCCGCACAGCTATTTCAGCAAGCCAGAGGTGAGTTTTGTGGTAATTTCTGCGTCCAGTGTGTCTCCCTGTGTTTGTGGGTGGAGGAGGAGGAAGTGGCCGTTTCCTCGCCTCGCCAATGCTTGCCCTACTCACACCTCACCAGCCTACCACCACACTCCACCACTATGTACTTACTCCCTCTGCTGTGTTTTCTGCTGTTTTCCATGTAAATTCATTGCCAGAGCTGTGTATCAGAGTGCCCGAGGCCACTCGAAGCCACGTGGATCAGCAAACCATGTAGATCAGCAAGCCACGTGGATCAGCAAGCCACGTGGATCAGCAAGCCACGTGGATCAGCAAGCCACGTGGATCAGCAAGCCACGTGGATCAGCAAGCCACGTGGATCAGCAAGCCACGTGGATCAGCAAGCCACGTGGATCAGCAAGCCACGTGGATCAGCAAGCCACGTGGATCAGCAAGCCACGTGGATCAGCAAGCCACGTGGATCAACAAGCCACGTGGATCAGCAAGCCACGTAGATCAGCATGCCATGTAGATCAGCATGCCACGTAGATCATGACGCCACGTGGATCCCAACGCCACGTGGGGTGTGGGCGATGTCACGAGGATCTACAAGCCATGTGGGTTACCAAGCCAGATGTCCCAGGCCTCGTGCTGTGGTCTGCTGCCCGCATCACATTGACGTCACCGACGATGCTGCCCGACTTCATGACGTCATGGTGTCTGCCTGACATCACCTTGAGATGTCTGCTGACGTCACCTCGAGATGTCTGCTGACGTCACCTCGAGATGTCTGCTGATGTCACCTCGAGATGTCTGCTGATGTCACCTCGCGACGTCACGCCTGACATCACATGATGTCACATTGAGTGTTCTGGTAATTATTTCAGTATTGTCGAGAAGATTGAGAGAAGATGTATGTCGTGTGTTAATTAATTACTCTCAGTGTTCTCACATGTTAGTGTATTGCTTAGTGTCAATTTTGTGCTCAGAAAAGCACCATTTGCTAGTTAAGCCATGTTGTACCGCATGTACCGCAGATGTGTGTAAAGTTTTCCTTGTGTCCAGTGAGGTCTGCTGCCAGACCCCTGAGTAGCACCACTGTGTTAAGTCACCCGGTGTGACCAGCGAGTTTGACAGCTGATATTAGTCAGCCCTGAGCCCCTTTGTACAGAAAGCTCTTATGCTCGTCGCTCGTGATGTTCTGCAGAATCGTACCTGCTACGATTCCCATCGAGATTTGTTTCACTTCACCTTCAGAGTGCAGTTATATGTAGAGAAACAAGTCTGGGGATGCTTAGACTAACCTCTGCTATAACTCCAACTGCCGAGAGAATGACACTCGTCAAGCCTCAGTTAGCCCTGTCGGCAGGCGCTGTGTCAGCCTCGTGTCACAAGCTTCAGTGAGCAGCCTGCACAACGATGATGTCACTTTGCTAGCTCGCTAACTGCAGTCTGGTGTATGATGTTACGACTCCCAGATGTTTCACCCAGTCGTCTCTGCCACGACTCGCTCCACGACTTACTCCACGACTTAATCCACACTCGCCAGCAGTGACAGCCCAGCGACAGTACCAGTCGAGAAGTGTCCTGAGTCGCTTGCCAGAAGTCCTGCCGAGTTTTGACGACTCCTCACTCGAGGGCACCAGCATGTCGTGCCCCAGCTTGAGTGAAAACCTGCAGCGCCTCCTACGATGACTGCTTCACCGTTCCAGAGGAGACCGTAACCTGTTGCGTCACAGCTCAGCCGCAGCGATGCCTCCTGTGTTACAGTATCTGTCTAGACGCATGAAGGTGTGCAGTGATGCCCTTCGACTCTCACTGCCTTTGACCACGATGTTTAGCACACCCACATGTTTTTTTTCTTCCCTCCCTGTAGGAAGTTTGTTTTTTCCATGTCCATATGTATATGTATGTTTTTTATTTTGTGTTCTGTGCCCTGTGCCTACGAGAGAGAGACAGTTTTTTTTAACACCAGTAGGTAGGTGGCCGAGCGTATGTAGACAGCCTGTACTGTCTGCACAGACAGCCTATGCTGTCTGCCAGCTTCGTTCATATTTCGCGGCACTAAGGTGCTGCCCTCTGGGCCTGCCCAGGTCTGTGGGACGCTGGTCCCACACTGACTCTCTCATCGGCCAAGCAGGAAGACACAAGGCCTACTAGTTCTCCCTCTCGTGGGCATGACCTCCCGGGCCATGGGCACAACACACAAGCCTGTGTACCCACCACGACTTTGCAAAGAAAGTAAGAAGCCTCCGAAGACGTGTATCATTTACTCCCCGCTACCAGCATCACCAAATAATCTCATTAAACATTAGGACTCGTTTTTTTACACATTGCTAATAGTTTGGGGCAACATACATGGGGTCAGGAACATCCCGATCCTAATCCTCCTCTCGAAGATTGCTCATTATTGTGCGTGTCGTGAACGAATCTTTTGAAGTTATTGCTAGAAGGTCATTCCTTTAGTTTTGTGAAGCGCCAGGAGTTAGAAGGGTAGAACCTGTCATGCCCAATTTTTCTCCAAAACACTAGCCCAGTGAGGAAAATACATACACCATGACTCTTTGTGAAGATACATTTCCAACAGGTCAAAGACCTAATTAATTTCTCATTCAACAAGCTGCAACATTCCCACACTTGTCACCTTCAAAATTTCACTCATGTTCATTTAAACTCCCGCTATAACGCGAAAAAGTCGTGTTTACTTCTGGCATCCATTCATTTCTCTCTAATTCTCTCACGCATTCTTGCTAAATGTTCTGACAGGTTAAAAACCCTTGTGGATTTAGCGCTTAGTTTTGATTTCAGTAATAATCAGACAGTTTAAGCACCTTCCATACACTACTGATTTATGCGTTCTTTCATCTACTTCTCTAGCTCGATTCTTTCTACAGGAAAAAATCTCAAACTTTATTTTTTTTTGTTTTTAGCAATAATTTTTTCATACAACTTGTATTAAATATACATGCAAGATACTGGCCTCAGATAAGAGGCTGGTAGTTTTTCTTAGCACCCCAATAAAGACGTATGTACTCTATAAGTTCCCTTCCTCCAAACATTCTTACACTGTAATCTCTAATCATTAACCTTGGTTCTCGCTTACTCTCATCTCTTTGCTTTATTCTTTATTCTTTTTTTTTTTTTGATTTCCTAACTCACCGTTTTTTTCCGAATCTCTCAGCAGCAGCGTTATCTGTGAAAAGCAACGATGACAATTCGCATTTTATATCTCATTCTCTTTAAAGACTGCGCCTCTCACCTCAGCAACCATGTCATGTTCAAGGACGTGGCCTGAATAATGACTAAATTATTCAAAACCCTCCCGAGCGCTCTTTACATAGTAAAGAGCGTGATGAAAATAAGAACAAGTTGCTGGGCAGTGCAGCAGCTCCAAGGTGATAATATCCCAGGTGATCAGCCTGGGAAGAACTGTGTCGTTGTTAGACAAGAGAAATAGCTTTCTTTTGATGAAAATGAAGAATACTGTGAACACCGGCGTTTGTACCTGGAATGGTCTATTCCAACTTATTGAGTGCATGAACTCGTAGCTATGGGATCAATCTAGTTTATCACAGACATTTAGTTATTACTTATTTACGACTTCTCCGAATACAATGCAGTTGGTGACGTCTGCAGATATCACTTGGACTAGACATGTTTTCATACTGCGTACTGTAACATGTTTTAAATGTAAGCACACTGGATGAGCATACTCGTAGGCACAGATTAAATTCCCACCCTGTTTGTCTTTAATATTTAGTTACGCCGTTTTAGAGTACATAAAGATACGTAATGAATATATATTATATATATATATATATATATATATATATATATATATATATATATATATATATATATATATATATATATATATATATATATATATATATATATATATATATAATGTCGTGCAGAATAGGCAGAACTTGCGATTTTGGCTTAAATAGCAAAGCTCATCTTGCCATAAAAGACGAGTGAAAATTTTTTTATGCAATAATTTCGCCAAAGTCATTCTGAACCTAACTAAAAAAATATATTTCTCTGTGTTTGTTTAGTATTAAATTATTGTAGACGTATCTAAAATATATTTAGTTGGGTTAGGCTAAAATAAATTGCTCTTGTTATAACAAGGTTAGGTAAGTTTTCTAAGAATCTTTTGGTGCAAAATTAAAAATTTTTGCATTAACATTAATGAAAAAATATATCTTTAAACGCATAAGAGAAAATTTTTGAAAGGACTTAATTTTAAATGAATTCTTGCTAATTGACCAGTTTTACATATTCGGCACGATATATATATATATATATATATATATATATATATATATGTCTATATATATGTCGTGCCGAATATGTAAAACTGGTCAATTAGCCAAAACTCATTTAAAATTAAGTCCTTTCTGAAATTTTCTCTTATACGTTTAAAGATGTATTTTTTTCCTTATTATAAAAACAGCAATTTATTTTAGCCTAACCCAACTAAATATATTTTAAATACGTTTACAATAATTTAGTACTAAACAAGCACAATCAAATATATTTTTTTTCGTTAGGTTCAGAACGATTTTGTCGAAATTATTGCATACATAAATTTTTGCTTGTCCTATATGGCAAGATGAGCGTTGCTATTTAAGCCAAGATGGCAAGTTCTGCCTATTCGGCACGACATATATATATATATATATATATATATATATATATATAAAATATTACTATACTGTGCTAATTATACTTTAATATTACAGATTGTTCCCGATTCCGGAAGGCGGATGAATCAGCTAGATGCAGGTCAGAGAACTCACTATTATTATATTAGTATTTGATAACCATAAATGTTTATATGTAAATTATAGCATAGGTTACATTAAGTATATTTCTTCAACTATTACTAAAAAGCGTGTCTAAAGACGCTGTGAACTGGTATTAGTATAAGTCAAGTTTGACATATTTCCCGATGGCTACTGAGACTAGTGTGATCTGCTGTCCTGTCAACTCCAGATTATTTTCCAAGGGTTTGTTTCAATAAAATTCCAGTTCAACGGGCGATAAAGTGAAGCAAATAGTTTTATCGGTTAAATCACGTTATTTAGAAGTGTTGCAGATTATTTTTCTACAGCATATTAATGAATGTTATGCACTTCAGAGTTAGATCTTTTGTTAGGATGCCCCTAGTAAAGTCATCACGTTACCACTCTTATGCAAACCATTCTCATATTCTAGAGCGCTCTCTAACCTGTACTACGCTCCACACATGGAATCTTAACATGTTTCAACATTTCACACCGCGTTCCCCTCCAGGGAGGTTCCTCATTGCTGGTGAAGGGCTCTTGATCTAAGAAATTGGACCTGTGCTCAGATTATTTGGCTCGAATCTGAATGCCTTCCATTCCTTCCCCCCTTCCTTAGTAATCGGCGCGTGCTTACCAAAAGCAACAAATAGATTTACGTCCCGTATAACTCTTATACGCTCTCTTGTCTACTTTTCCTTTCGTACAAAGGATTTCCAACTATTCTATGACGGTGTTTTGGCACATTCCCTTTTATACGCAAGTTGAACAAACTTTCAGACCATTACAACCCATATATCTTAGCTTACTTTCAGGGTCTTAGTCGTAATTTCATGAATGCAGCGAAAGCTATGTGGCGAACTTTGAGAATTCTGATCTGACCAGCGTCACACAAAAACATAATGTGAAACGGAGTCAGCAAATACCAAACTTTACTCAGCACGTGATAAAAAAAAAACTTCCGGTTTATGTATAATGTTGTATAATGTTGTATAATGTTGTATAAGTAGGTCGGAGAGGCAAACGATTTTTCGTGTCCTGGCTAACATCCTATGAGAAAATGTTTTCCCATCTTTCATTTGTTGGTCTTTAATGCTGTTTTAGTTTTAATTCTTATTTTAGCTGTATTTTATGGTGTTAACTTTTGGGTGCAGTGTTTACATAAACAATGGCTACCACAGTAAACATCACTGCACCAGAAATAACAACTGGAATCATATTAGCTAAACAAAGAAAAGGATGCTACTGGGATTTTGTGAAGAATTTTGTTTGTACCAACAGATAATACACACTCGTGGAAATAAATATACCAGTGTTGAACTTCTCGAAAAGTAAGAACCTAATCAAGGACATATTCTTAAAAACAGTATATCATAATGGTCCAGGAAGGAACGTCATGTTTAAAATGTCTTTTTCAGTGTGTGGATTAGTTGTGAATTTAAAAAAAAAAATTTTTTTTGAAATAGTTTTGGAGATTGTTGTAAATGAAGGAAGGGTGAAGTTAGGAGAGAGAGAGAGAGAGAGAGAGAGAGAGAGAGAGAGAGAGAGAGAGAGAGAGAGAGAGAGTGAGTGAGTGAGTGAGTCATTGAAGACAAGGTTGAACAACAGAAAGAAAAAAGTGGAAGAAGAGTAGGAGGTAAGAGAGGGGACTGTGAAGATGTAAAGCAAAAACGCGCAGGAGGTGGATGAGACAGCAATGAGAAGAGTAGGAGGAACAACAACAGCAGGAGCAGAATTAGAAGTTAAGAAAAATTGAGGAGGAAGTTAAAGGAATGAGAGAGGAATAAAGAAGAAAAGAAGGGAAAGGTAGAGCAACGAAGAAGGTGGCTAGGTGTTCATGAGGGAATGGAAAAGGAAAGTTGGTGGTTAGGAGTAATGAGGGTGGTGGGATGGGAGGTGGGGAAGAAGGTGGCTAGGTGTTATTGGATGCTGGCTAGGGGAGGAACGTAGATAGTTGTGATAGGGTGCTGGGAAGAGGAAGAAGGTGGTTGAATGTGATGCGGGTGCTAAAATAGGGGTATGGGGAGGAAGGCATCTGGGTGTGGTGGGGGTACAGAGAGGGAAGGGAGTAGTGTGGAATGGCGAGGCTGATGGGGGTGCTGGACATACGAAGAAGGATGTAGTGAGGGATCATTAATGGGAAGGGTGGCTGCGTTATGTTGGGGTGATGCTTGGAGAAATACCTGGGAGGGGGGAGGTCGCTGGTTTATGCATGAGTTAAGGTAAGGGGGAAGCTGGGTGAAGTGGTGGGGGGTAATGGAAGGGGGGAAAGTGGCTGGGTCAGGCGGGGGTTAAGGGACGGGGGTAAGCTGAGTGTGGTGGGGGTAGTGGGTAGGGTGAGGGTAAGGAGTGACATGATGGATGGGGTGTCTGGAGTAAAGTTCCATGATTAGTAGCACCCCGGGTTGCAACAAATATGCAGGAACTCCTAAATTCTGCACGAGAAGACTTCCAAAGACGAGGCGGCCTTCCAGACAAGAGAGTGGAGATGATTGAGAGAGAAAGAGAGAGAGAGAGAACGAACATGGGGAAAGACAACAGAGCTCTCTTTTAAGTCTGCACCTAGACTACCTGCGGAAAAATATCTATTTTTTTCTATATTAAGGTTCATCATGTATCTTGGAGATTCAGGAGAGAATACTACAGCAGAAGGCTCTCTCCTCATCCTCCACTGTCGGTATGGTACTGGAGGGGAAAAATTTAAGATAGCATAGTAAAAAAGGACATAGAATTTACAAAAGAGATAGCACTCGGTGGAAGACATGGGTTAAAACTACCTCTATATACTATTGCTGTACTATTGTATTCTCAGAAGTGATTCTTGGACAAAAGAGCATAAGAATGAAGGAACACTGCAATAGGCCTACTGGCCTATGCAAGGCAGGTCCAATTCTCCCACCGACTTAAGCCAATGCCTTGACCTATTGAGGTCAGACATGTCACTTAAGGGAGGAGCACGACATCCGACCTAGTAGCACAAGCTAGTCAGGTCCAACTCTCACCCACTCGTATTTATGCAGCCTATTTTTAAAACTACACAATGTCTTAGCGTCTATGACGGTACTCGGGAGTTTGTTCCACTCAACTACAACTCTATTACCAAACCAGTGCTTTCCTGTATCCTTCCTGAATCTGAATTTTTCCAACTTAAAACCATTGCTACGAGTCCTGTATGTTAGATTTTTTTAGCTCGCTATTTACATCCCATTTATTAATTCCTGATTTCCATTTATACACCTCAATCATATCACCCCTAATTCTACGCCTTTCTAGATAGTGTAGATTCAGGCCCTCAGTCTATTCTCACAGGGAAGATTTCTGATACACGGAATCAACTTTGTCATCCTCCTTTGTACGTTTTCTAGTGCATTTATATCCATTCTGTAATACGGTGACCAAAACTGAGCAGCATAATCTAAATGAGGCCTAACCAAAGATATAGAGAGTTGAACAACCTGAGGCCTTCTATTATTTATACTTTTTGCTATAAAGCCAAGGATTCTGTTAGCTTTATTGCGAGCACTTATGCACTGTTCTCTTGGTTTCAGATTACTGCTAACCAGAACTCCTAAATCCTTTTCGCAATCCGTAATATTAAAATATACATTATTTAGTTTATATGTGGCATGGTTATTTTCCTGTCCAACATTTAGAACTTTGCATTTGAATATATATTGAACTGCATCTGCCACTTCTCCGACCACTGCATCAGTATTCAAATCATCCTGGGTGCTCTAATGTCCTCATTAGAAAGAAATGGACGGCCTATTTTGGTGTCATCAGCAAATTTGCTTATGTCGCTATTTATTCCCTCATCTGTCGTTTATGTAGATTGTGAACAACAAGGGGCCCAAGACTGACCCCTGTGGAACACAGCTTGTGACGTGTTCCCATTCTGATTTTTCCCCATTTATGCAAACTTTCTGCTGCCTATTTGTCAACCATGCCTCTACCCAAGAAAAAAATTCTCCTCTTATTTAGTGTGCCTAAGTTTTCTCAACAGCCTCTGATGTGGAACTCTATCGAAAGCCTTACTGAAGTCCATATACACAACATCATTCAATACCATGATCTACCTCCTCAAATACCTTAGTGTGTGATGTAGTCCAGCGACCATATAATTGGTTAAATTAGGTCTCCCCAGAGACCTCACAAGCCCAGCTGGACTACATCACAAGTGAAGAAAGTAAATTCGTAAGACAGGAACGCCCCTTTGTAAAACCGTGCTGAGATTGATTAATCAATTTATGCCTCTCAACATGGCTACGAATTGCTTCGGCAATTATCGATTCCATAAATTAATCAACTATGGAGGTAAAGCTTGGTGGAAATAAATTGTATAAAATACCGACACAATGGAAATACAAACACATATGAAGTATAATGTGATCCTTTATTGACAACGTTTCGCCCACACAGTGGGCTTTTTCAAGTCACAAACAGATCTGTTTGTGACTTGAAAAAGCCCACTGTGTGGGCGAAACGATGTCAATAAAGGATCACATTATAGGAGGTAAAGCTTATTGGTTTATAGTTCGAAGCTAAGGACCTGTCACCTGCCTTATAAATATATATTACATTTGCCATTTTCCACTTGTCTGGAACTATGCCAGTTTGTAGTGATATATTTAAAAGATTAGCCAAAGGTATGCTAAGTTCCTCTTTACAATCCTTTAAAACTCTGTGGATGCTGTGGTGCAAGTGGACGCTCACCGCTGCTGTGACTACACATCTACCACTGTTACATCCGCTTTTATCACTATTATTATCTTGGATGACTCCTTGTCCGCCGCTCTTCCTGATGTACTTGCTGTATAAACATCAGGAATCTCTTGATTTCACTTTACCCTAGCATAATTTCTAGCTTAATCCCAAGTCTACAAAATACTTGTATAGCTGGATCTTAAACAACCGTAATGTCCTAGCACCTTCAGCTTCAGCAAGCAGTTTGTTCCATTGTGCTCGAAATACAGTGGACCCCCGCATAACAATCACCTCCGAATGCGACCAATTATGTAAGTGTATTTATGTAAGTGCGTTTGTACGTGTATGTTTGGGGGTTTGAAATGGACTAATGTACTTCACAATATTCCTTATGGGAACAAATTCAGTCAGTACTGGCACCTGAACATACTTCTGGAGTGAAAAAATATCGTTAACCGGGGGTCCACTGTATATTTCATCTTTGGCCTGAAAGACTTATTCCAGTGTATCGAGTTGCTGATTCATTTTTCAATTTTAATAGTTTTTTTGTTTTTGAGTGTAACATTCAGCCTTCGGCACCCTGCATTATTCTAGTGATTTAGTAAATAATGTTAGTGAGAATGCAATTTAGTTACTACATCCGTTTATAACTCTAATAGGCGTTTGATGGGTTAGAATTCATTGTCTTTAAGTATTTTAATATTTTCATCGCTTCTGACTGTTCATGTTTAATATGTCATTATCACGTCCTAGAAGCATATTTTTTGGCCTGAGAATATTTGTATCGTGCTCAGCTGTAAATAAAAAACAGAATGTTGTGTTGAATGTTTCCATATTTGTTATGCTTAGTACCATTAGAGAGAGAAACCATATCACGGGTGGGGATTGAACCCGCGGTAGAGTCGTAAAACCCCAGACCGACGCGTTAGCCACTGGGCCAGATGGCTACAGTAAGATTCATCCAACTAGGTATATTTATAGTCCATAAGAAGGTAAGCATAGGCACCATTCTGACCACAAATGCAAACTGGATGAATCTTACTGTAACCAGTTGACCCAGTGGCTAACGCTTTGGTCAGGAGTTTTACGATTCTACCGTGGGTTCAAGCCCGGCCCGTGGCATGGTTTGTTTGCAGTCGTGTCACTACGATTTCGTGTGTCGGAGAGAGATAGAGAAAACAGCTAGCATCGGCTGTCCCTCACATTAGTAACTCTGGATATAAAGTAAAAGAACACAAGTGCAACTAATGTGACATTTTTATTGTGGTAACGTTTCGCTCGTCAAGCTCCTGGAGAGCGAAACGCTGCCATAATAAAAATGTCACATTAGATGCACTTATGTTCTTTTACTTTACATATTGTCGGTAATTCTACCAACATTATTACAGTAACTCTGGATACCACATGACCGCTCTGGGGAAGAACACAGTTGTTGAGCCGAGTGGGAAACATACGACATAACATACCGACAAATGTGAAATAAGACATATGTGCTGAATCTAAATATTTTGAGGAAAAGTTTCACTACCAATGTCTTCGTCAGTCTTGTAGAGATAATTAAGTTGACTGGTCAGGAACAAAGCCTTGACACTGGTCTTTTCCAGTTTGTAATCCGTCACTGGCTCCAGAAGGATTACACTGAGCTACAAATTTTGCATTTTGGAGGAAAAATAAATAAATTTAATTTCAGGATTTTGGGGTGCTGAAAAACGAATATGATCACAATAGTCGATTATCCCCAGTACACTTTTATTTACACATTTTGAGTACGCAAGCAATATATTAACAACATAATTGCATAATGAAGTCACTTATATTGATTCAACCCGACTCCTCTTTGCTTGTCTCTTGCATTCCACCTCTGGTGCATCTTGTTATTGTCCAGCACTAATATGATAACAGTAACGGACTCCATTTTCCCTGGTAGCGTTTCTCCACGGTTGAGATGTAATAGTGGAAACATTTATCATCTTCATCACTGACTACTCGACATTTGGCAGGAAAAAATTTAGGACGAATGGAGGAAATGGATCTTTAAAGATATGCTGCAGCTTATTTTTTGATAGGACAACAGCAGGTTTTCCACTAGCCTTGGTATTTCCCAAAAAAATTGGTTGCTACTAACCGGAGAGCATTTCACGCATATTTCTCCTCACCAACTATAATGCGGTCACATTCATTTTTAAGAAACTCGCGAATCTATGGAAAAACAAATGATTTTTGCTTCACTGAGCCTTGGGACTTTACCACCCATGGTACTTCAAGGCTACCGCCGTTTTATCCACAGCCTTTGAAAAAATTCATGAGGCTTAGTTTTGATGCGTAAGGGTGGTAACAAAATCTTGCTCGATTCTACAAGAGGACACTAAACACATTTTGTTCCAGGTTCCAATGAATGACAGTATCCCATCCTTCTTAATGCGAAAATTAGTCCTCTCCCGATAATTCCATTCACACGGAAAATAGCAATACTTAGTGTAGCCTAACCGCAATCTAAGCAAGGTAGAAACAACTTTCAGGTCACCGCGAAGTTGCCACTGATGAAGAATTACACATGTGCAGCATCTGGGTATCTTGAATTTGTAGACGTTTCGCTATCAAGTGAATTTATCAAAACAGTATAAGGACATAATGTGAAGAATGTAGATGTATGTATAAAAGACGAGGTAGTAAGTCCCTCAGCCTTGGAGTAGGTGATGAGTACCGTAGTCTTGATGAATCTGAGGCACAGATTGTATTGTAAAGCACTGGATGTTGAAACGTTTACAATTTAAAGCTACCCAGATGTTACAAATGTGTCTAATTCTTCATCTTGTTGATATTTATATCATGTACAAGTTGTCACTGATGTTTGTCATAGTTTATGCAATTCAAAATCTGCTTCATGTTGATACGTTTCCTCAATGTGGATTGCATAACCAACTGATATTGTTGGCAACTCGTTGCCAATATGCAACTAAACAGCCTTTAGACTCGGCTTCAATGAATCAATAAACAGTGTCTACTCATCAGGATTATGAATAATATTTAGGGATGCCATAAGACTATCGACGTGGTTGCAGGCTTCAAGGTCACCTTCCATGATGAAGAAGGGCGTGAAATTTTTTGACTGTCACGAAACTTTTAAATTTTTGAGCAAGGAGATCCCACTGTTGCAATCTGAAGCTCAATAGCTTGGAAACTTTAAAGAGAATTATTAATGAGAAATATAGGAAATTGTATGTATTTTTTTTTAAGAAATTATGTATTGGTTTAATTTATTATCCCCCCCCCTCTTCCCAAGTAAAGGATAACAGGAACCGGCCTGAGTCGGTATCTGCATAAATAGAGCCAGTTTGCAATTTTAGGCGTCAGTGACCCAACATTAGTAAGAAATAACTAGTTTTATTTCAGAAGCATTTTGGCTGTTGACCAGTGCCATCAGAGTTTGTACAAACTGATGACTTGTCTAGGAATTTAAACTGATAGATTATAGAGGTATGGATGTTTGTGGGAAACAATCAGGCTGCAGCATTAGGGTTAAAAACAGTAGTTATTACCGGGATACCTCAGGGATATGTTTAAAAGACAATATTCAAAATAAAGTTGCTAGTAAAGGCAAATCAATTGATCAACAAAGAGAGACAGTAGAAGGCAACGAGTGACTAGCTCCCTTAAGGTTTACTATACAAATAGTAGGAGTCTAAGAAATAAGATAGATGAGCTAAGATTGCTTGCAAGTGTAGGTAATATAGATATTATTGCTATAACAGAGACATGGTTCAACCTGAAAGATAGAGAAATGCCTTCTGAATGCAACATACAGGGTTATAAACTATTCCACACTGATAAGGTCAGCAGGAAGGGTGGAGGAGTGGCGATGTATATCAGAGAAAATTTAAATTGTTGTCTTAGACATGATATAAGATTATAAACATCGAACACAGAATCTGGCTACAGTTTCTCGAGGGACGTGACAAATTAATTTTGGGTGTGATTTATAGGCCCCCAAACCTTGATAGGGAGTGCAGTAAGCTGTTATGGGGCGCAATTCATAAGGCATCTAGATATGAAAATGTTGTGATAATGGGAGATTTTAACTTTAGACAAATTGATTAGAACAATATGACAGGAAATCTTGAGTCTAGTGACTTTCTTGATACGGTTCAGGATTTTTTTTAGAACAGGCTGTGACAGAACCAACTAGAGGAAACAATCTGCTTGACTTCGTTTTTGCCAACAAAGATTCACTAATTAATAATTTTGAGGTTAATGATGAGCTTGGGGAAAATGATCGCAAATCACTTAGTTTCAATATATCATGGAATTACCCAGATAACTGCAATCAAATCTCTATCCCAGATTTTCGCTTGGCTGACTTCATGGGACTGAAAAATTACCTGGGTAAGCTAAATTGGGATGTCCTGACTATGGGTCAGGTAGGAGACCTTGGTGCCAATATGACGTTTTTCAGAGCATAGTTCTAGCTGCCCAGACAACTTTTGTTCCGAGTAGGGAAATTAGATCTAACAAAAATGATCCCAAATGGATGAACAATAGATTAAAACATCCCATTGGTCAAAAGAGAGGCATATATAGGCGTATCAAAAGAGGGGATGGACAGTTAAGAAATCAATATATTCAGTTAGAGAGAAATAAAGAAAGGAATAAAAGCAAAATTGATTATGAGGCTAAGGTCGCAAGGGATTCAAAGACTAACCCAAAAGGGTTTTTTCAGGTATACAGAAGTAAGATTAGGGACAAGATTGGCCCACTTAAGAGTAACTCTGGTCAGATCACTGACAGTGATAAGGATATGTGTGAAATTCTCAATACCTACTTCCTCTCGGTTTTCACCCAGGAAAATACTAGCGATATTCCTGAAATAGATTATGTAGAACAGGATGATAATAAACCATGCACGATTGCGGTAACTAGTGACATGGTCCTCAGACAAATAGAGAAACTAAAACCTAACAAATCCCCAGGTCCTGATGAACTGTTTGCAAGGGTGTTAAAGGAATGTAAAGAGGAACTTAGCATACCTTTGGCTAATCTTTTTAACATATCACTACAAACTGGCATAGTGCCTGATAAGCGGAAAATGGCAAATGTAATACCTATTTACAAGGCAGGTGACAGGTCCTTGGCTTCGAACTAGAGACCAATAAGCCTTACCTCCACAGTGCGAAAATTTATGGAATCAATAATTGCCGAAAAATTCGCAGCCATCTTGATAGGCACAGATTGATTAATGAATCTCAACAGCTTTACGAAGGGGCGTTCCTGTCTTATGAATTTACTAACTTTTTTCCCTAAGGTGTTTGAGGAGGTAGATCATGGTAATGAATATGATAGTGTATATGGACTTCAGTAAGGCTTTCGATAGAGTTCCACACCAGAGGCTGTTGAGGAAACTTAAGGCACACGGAATAGGAGGAGAAATTTTTTCCTGGGTAGAGGCATGGCTGACAAATAGGCAGCAGAGAGTTTGCATAAATGGGGAGAAATCAGAATGGGGACACGTCACAAGCGGTGTTCCTCAGGGGTCAGTGTTGGACCCGTTGTTGTTAACAATTTACATAAACGACATAGATGAGGGAATAAATAGCGACATAAGCAAATTTACTGATGACACCAAAATAGGCTGTCCAGTTCATTCTAATGAGGACACTAGAACACTCCAGGATGATTTGAATAGACTGATGCAATGGTCAGAGAAGTGGCAGATGCAGTTTAATATTGACAAATGCAAAGTTCTAAATGTTGGACAGTTAAATAACCATGCCACATATTAACTAAATAATGTAGATCTTAATACTACTGATTGCTAAAAGGATTTAGGAGTTCTGGTTAGCAGTAATCTAAAACCAAGACAAAGTGCATTAGTGTTCGCAATAAAACTAACAGAATTCTTGGCTTCATATCTAGAAGCATAAATAATAGAAGTCCTCAGATTGTTCTTCAACTGTATATATTCTTGGTTAGGCCTCATTTAGACTATGCTGCTCAGTTCTGGTCACTGTATTACAGAATGGATATAAATGCTCTGGAAAACGTACAGAGGAGGATGACAAAGATGATCCCATGTATCAGAAATCTTCCCTATGAGGATAGACTGAGGGCTCTGAATCTGCACTCTCTCGAAAGGCGTAGAATTAGGGGTGATATGATCGAGGTGTATAAATGGAAAACAGGAATAAATAAAGAGGAAAATTTCCAGCTAAGACAGGACTCGCAGCAATGGTTTCAAGTTGGAAAAAATCAGATTCAGGAAGGATATAGGAAAGCACTGGTTTGGTAATAGTCATGGATGAGTGGAACAAACTCCCGAGTAGTTATTCAGGCTAAAACGTTGTGTAATTTTAAAAATAGGTTAGATAAATACATGAGTGGGTGTGGGTGGGTGTGAGTTGGACCTGATTAGCTTGTGCTGCTGTGTCTGGTGCCGTGCTCCATCCTTTGAGTGGAGGTGACCAGACTGGGTGGGTCATTGGGCTAATCCGGGGGGGTCATTGGGCTAATCCGGGGGGGGGGACATGGACCTGCTCCGCATGGGTCAGTAGGCCTGTTGCAGTGTTCCTTCTTTCTTATATTCTTATGTTCTTAAATGAAGTACCGTTTACAGCTCTGAAGTCTGTCGCTAACCTCTGTGAAAGAGACACCGGTGTACAGGTCATAACATGGATCATCTCCAATAAGTGAGCTTTACCCAACTGTTGACCGAACGAAGGCACGTCGTGCGTACATGCAGTCAGGGTGCAGGTCCAGGCTGCTTCATAAACTCGGGAACTCGTGGGTGGAGGTCGCGATCGTAGCTTAATTACGTTGCAAGGGGCTAGGAGCCGTATTGCTGTGGAAAGCTAAGCAGTTTAAGAAGATTGGTTTTATCTTCCCATGGGAATAAGAGGACTATGAAATCTTTGTTGGAACGAGCACTCCCTGTATAGGTTTTGATAATTTACCGTGGCGTTTTCATCTGCCACATACTTCATCAATGATAAGAGACATGTCTTATTTCTTGGTCGCATAGAGAGTAAATGTGTTGAGGATTGGAAGACCTAGCATCTCTTAATCGTTCGACATTTGATCACCAGTATGTACTCGAGAGGTTTCTTGTGCTGTGACAGGTTACAAGAAGGTGGAGTATGAACTAGATTACTACGAAGGGTGTCAGTTTGGCAAAAAGCAGATTTGATATTTAAGAGACATGGGGTGTTGCTAAAATTTAGGTAACTCGAAATGAACAGAAGATTTCATAGGCAAAGGAGTCTGTGGGGAGAAGAGAGTTCATTTAGCAGTTAGCGCTGATTGGGCTTCAAGGACTGTAAATTTAGTTGGTGGTGTCAATAGCGGTTCACTGTTGAAACTTGATGCGAGTGGTTCATTAACAATGATCGCAGAGGGGTTGCTGTTCATAATTCTTAGTCTGAGAGGACTGAATGTCTAGTAGGAACTTCATTGCTAGCAGGTCGTTTTGTGGCGACGCTGCTGAAGGTTTCAAGTTGGCTGCGTTATACATATGGGCGTAGGCTAGGCATGTTTGTATCTTATGTGCGCTGTCTAGAAATTGATATAGGATCCAATGCAGGTGTGTGGACAGAATGATACATGGATAAGTGACCTGTGAGAGTTTATCTTGAAGTTAGGTAAGGGCGACATACGAGGAATTCTTGTAAGACTGTAAATTCTTATGGGTTTCATTTTTTCTTACTGGTAATAATAATCTTCCTCAGTGTGTAATTTGCTGCAAACAGGAATGCATTTTAATTGGTTAGTGGGTGAACATTCACGTAAGGCGTGGTGCTTTTTATTATCGAATGGGCAGTTCATGGCAATGTAGATGAGTGCCGGTTCAAGCAAGGAGTTAGGCACTGGTACAGCTCACGTTCGATATTCTTCGTGTTACTGTTAGAGATTCAGGTTCCTTCACGAACACCTTATCAAACGATGGAAATTTCTGCCAACTTAACCCTGATATTGCAGAGGCGTTGTGTATCATGGTAATCTCCTCCACCCTGACTTAGTAGTTGGAATGTTCACCTTGATTCTTCAGGTCACTTGCTTTGACCTCCTTCCCGACGCCTGTTTCAGAACAGCTGCTATTTGAAAGCACAAAAACTTTTCTACAAATTGCCCGTAATATCTTACGTAAATCAGGACAAGGCAAGAAACTTCAAAATCTTTTTCCAAGACAATTTAAATCACACCCTTATGGCCTCTGAGACACAAGCGTGATATACCTTTTGAGTTCCATCACATCTTAGTAGTAAAATTTTATCAAGGTTCTAAATATTAAAAGCACCGCAAGCAAATTACTTGCTTCTTAATGGTTCATCTTCTTGCTTGATAAGTGTCTGCAAAACCCGGCACGAGGAAAACTTACCTTGAAAATACGCTACTCTTGGTTGACTTATTTGTTACATCTTAGACTTCTCGACTAGGTAAAGGACCACGACAGCCAACTCAGCTTTAGTACCCACCAAATTTGGTACGAACTTTTATTTTCGAGAAAAAATCAATGCGTGAGAGATTTGGTGGACTTGTTACGTATAAATTATTTCATTTTAAGTTCCTCTACTTGTATTATCTTCATTAAGAGTGACAAAACATGTAAATAATTAGCAGTTTCATTCTTTCTATACCATTGTCATGGAAAATATTTTCTCAAATCACTCATATTTGGAGCAATTAAAGAAATGTTATAAGCTTTAGAGAATTCGAGTCAACAGTTAAAAATGAAGCTCTTGTTTACACATGGTGCTAATTACACCTCACACCTTTCATGTACTTAGCTTCATGTTAGGGTGAAACAAATAGATACCTGACGATTCAAAGGCTAATCCCATTATTAATTTATATTTTATAAGTGCGAACATGTTTCCAAAAATACTGACGAATGGAGATGTCAGTTGCAACGAGCCATTTGAGGACATTCTCTATAATCTGTATATGAAATAGTTACACAGAAAAAAATGGCATTAACAAGTATGCATCACACCGGGGCTACTGAAAGGCATGAGTATCAATGTGTTTATGAATTGCAAATGTGTTTGGTAAGCGAAGCTTTTGTATGTGTTGTTGCACTTAAGAGCTCTCTGATGTGTTCCAATGCAGTTATATACATATACTCAAATACTCACGCTTGCACAAGTACACGCGCGTGTTCTCGCACTCTGTTTATATTTTCTGAGACCTACATTTTCCACGCCATCTTACCTCCAGTCTAAACCTGATCAGGAGACCTCCCCACTGAACTTAACGTCACATATTGAGGAACGTCTCAAGTATTTACATAAACATTATCTACATGTAGACTTGCGTCAGTCGGGTCTCTTGATATACATGTTCCCAAGATGCAACACGTACATCCCACAGTAACTGTCTTCCACAAACACCTTTCCAGCCAGGCCTGGTCCAAAGGGAGTTTTTGTCACGATAGATAAAATCTGCAGTAATCTTGTATTATTGAAAACCAGGTAACTAAGGACAAGATCCGTCTCTTTATAGATCTATAGCTCTAATCTGCGCTTTTTGCTCGTGTCTGCTTTATTTCGTTCTTTAACTGAACTTTGACCATAATAGGATACTTCTAGCAATACTTGGTTTTACAGGTCCATAGAAAGTACCAGAGTCCGTGACACCTTGTTTGGTATTCAGTCTTGAATTAGTCTCTTCCCTCGTCAGTTTGGCTTTTCAAAATGACGCGCTATCATCTATCCTCTACTTGATTAATACATTCGAAGTGGCTTCACGGATACGTATTAGATTGTTACTCTGTTTTGGATCTAGGTAGAGCGTACGATACTACCTGGCAGTTCAACATTTTATCTTAATCCCATCCCGAGGCAAACTACCACTTTAACTCAGAGTTTATATCAGTGAGAGACTTCAGTGTTGGAGTGAGTGACAGACTTTTCCCTGAGGTTCTCTAAGTCATAGGCGTACCGAAATTTAGGACGAATATTACGACTGATAATTATTTTGCCTTATTTTTTGGCGCACTATAAAAACAAACTTTTCCCTGTCAGTTGAGTTTTTTTTTTTTTTTGGTCTGCCTCAGTTGTTAATATGTTGATGGGAAAGGCAGAACAGATAATCTGTTCCGGAAAAATAAAACTGCGCTAATGACTGTACAGTTATCATGGTTTTACAACTGGCTAACTGGAGAGGGGTTGGGCAGGTTAATGTCGGATAGGTGTAAGCTATTTTTTTTTTGGGGGGGGGGAGAAAAGGGGGAAAAGATAGGGAAACAGCGTTAACGGATTTATTTTTGTGATTATTTCCATTTTTATTATTATTAAACAAACTGGGTTACTTCGACAGTGTGTGACTACCGATCACAGATACAGTGTAGGAAGGTCAGCAGTGTACTCTTACCCAACTCAGTGTGATAGTTATATAGCGGGATTACAGCAGTGGGCTTATATCCTGTTGCATACAGTAATAACATAATGGAAACACAAGCTAGTTAAGTTGCAGGCCTCTTATCTCTGATAATTACTTAGTGGTAACAAAAGTTAGCTACGTTACCCTTTAATATTTCATCACAATATGAAGAAATCTATCTTTTAGTTGGAACCTCAATATTGCAATGAGAATACCGTTTAATAGTTTACCATTGGTCTGCAGCTACATCAACGCCAACAGTTTCATTAGATCAAAGCTGAAATTACTACTTGGGAATTCCCATCTCACTGGAGGATCTATAGTCACCACACTAAGTTAATGGAATTAATTTAGATAAAATCATCATCCCAAAGAGACAAAATAAAGTATATTTGTGTATCTATAAATACATTCTCCTTTATATTTGTTCCAATAACTGAGGGAAACCAGCTTTAGCATCAAATAGCCAGCTTTGATGGGAGGAAAGGGATAGGTGTTTTACGCTCAAGCTGACCTATGACCGGCTATTTCACAACTAGTCTTGAAGCGCACACTACACACAAAAACGACACACTGTATTTGTTGTGTGTTCAGGGAATATATTCTCTGGACTTTTCCTTCCATCCTTCTACCCCTCTTTCCCTCACAGTTGCCCATGCTCTACCCTGCCCTCTCCCTGCAAACAGTTTTTATCGCTGACAAGCTATCTCACACCGCTGGCAGTGACCCTTATTTCCCCTCTTCTTATCTTACATCGGCATTACTAACTATTGTTCCTTTTGGCCCATCCAAATAACACTGCAGGCGTTGAATACACAAACAACACGACACTCTCCCTAACCTGCTAAACGAGTGAACTTTCCATATATTTATTTATCACTGCAAGCAAATATATTAATGTCGTTAGAATGAAATCCTGACTCGCGAAACCGCAATAACACGACTGCAAAGAAACCGCATGCCTGGCCTGGAGACTTAACTCACTAGCCATAGGTTCAAACCCCATCCGTACTGTGGATTGAAATCCTGTGTGTGTTAGCTAGAATTCTTCCACGCTGTATATGACCGGCAACAGTCATACCATATCCTTTTAATCAATTGAAATTCTTGCATTACGCAAGTTTATTTAACAATCTTCGCCTTGTAGCCTCAATAACAGGTCGCGCAGAGTTTACTTCTGTTTTGGGTATCATTGTCGTCGGTCGCTGTTGAAGACCCTCCAGTTTATTTTAATCTTTCCTCAAATACAGTGGTGTGAAAAGCAATTGCTTAAACTCTAATTTACCATTTATTCTTCAAAAGAATAAGTTTTTAATGAAAGAGTTACGTACAGAATGAAACTTAACAAGGTAGTCATTTGCATAATGTTCTTACTCTGTCTGTACTGAGGAACACCTATTAATCTCGTAGACTTTGCTTATCTACTGTAGAGTTAGAAGTCACAGTGGGAGTGGTCATGCACTCATTACCCATTTGACGGAAATAAAATTTTCATGCTGTGTCGGGAGTGCCTGACTTGAACATCTGTACAATGCCATGCTATGTCGCAAGCGACTGACATCTATTAATCAGCTACTGTAAAACAGAAGCTCATGAGACAGCGCATGTTGTCAGAAAAACTTGCAGTGTAGGCAATCTCCAGACTTTCCTCGTCTAGTTGCCTTTGTTACACTTGCTATAGATATTGGTCTCCTTTCTCTTCTTCTTGTCTTCCCCTCAAGATCAAAATTGTAGATTTTTGCACATTATCTATATCAGTACTTGTTGTAATCTTTCACCATCTTTTGTTTATGTATAAGATTTGCATCATCTACATACTGCGAAATATAGAAATTGATCGTCTCTGACTTGAATCAAAATCACTACAGGAACAAGATCTAATCCCTGGGAAACCCCGCTTTTTATTTTCAAACATGCTAATATCTCTTACCTCACTCTTTGCCTCTCGAATGATATCCCAGCCTATTTGTCCATTTATTAAATTAGCCTTCTTAGAGGCACTGTAACAGTGGCATCCGACAAAGCAGGAATGTGCAGTGTGCTCCACTTCCATTTATTACCATATTTTAGTCAACCTTTTAAAGTAATGCATTACTTTCCGTTTTTGATCTCGAGTTTTAGGTCTATGGTAAGTTTTCTCTCCGGGTAGCCCACGATTTTTAGTTTACGATTTTTACAGTAAGTAATTTGCCTCTTGAAATCTCGGTAAAATCTTGTCCGACGATTTCATTGTTTTTCTCGCGTATCTTATCGCCAACCACCACTGTGATTATGTCCCTTGGAGTCTGGGTCCCTTTTCCATTACTGTTATCCTATTTTTTTTTTGTGTGTGTGTGTGTACAACAGGATGAAATGTTACATTTAAAAATAGTACTTCTCGTTGATACACAAGCCGAATGCATGCAAAACAGGACACCTCTGTGCTCGGAATAATTGGAACAACGCGACGTGTTTGCTCTGACCGTGTTCAAATTGCCTATATACACATGCACACATGCACTCACACACATACATGGGATAACTAAGTGTGTGTGTGTGTGTGTGTGTGTGTGTGTGTGTGTGTGTGTGTGTGTGTGTGTGTGTGTGTGTGTGAGAGAGATTACCTATTTGTGGGTGTGGGGGTCGATTCTCAGCTTCTCAGTAGGCTAGGACTGGTTGTCACACCCTGCTTTTCGTACACTATATCTATTACATTAAAGTTGTCAGTGACTACCTTCACCACTTCCTCTGACCATCCTGATGTTGAAAAATGTTTACTGATAACCCAGTAACTTGTTCGCATCTATAACTGCCTTAACTATCATACAAGATTTCGTTTTCCTTGTTCAAATAAACTTTTTGTCTGCACTTTCTCTAGAATTTTAACATCAGGTTTGTAATCCATAACATCGTTTCCTACACGAACTGGACCCGACATATATTACTTCTAATGGGTAAAACTTTTACGATGGACAACAACAAACGTGCTTGTGAAGTAAGGGTGTGTTTTAAACATATTCGAACACACTAAACGGAGTGGGATTCGAACTCATGGCAAGACTGTACTAAAACTTTGAAGGAACTTCAGCTGGAGCACGCAGCACCTATGCTGCTGTGACATTCGAGTGGAAAACTTGCATTTGTGGTCAGTTGTGTCCATGCCAACCTTCCTACGAAGTGTAGAAATGCACCTTATCGGCCCGGCCTGTTTCAGAGTCACATCACACATACTCGATAGTTTTAGGCGTTGCTTGTCATAGGGTCAAACCCCTCTCCGTTCTGTAAGATGTTTACAACTGCGCCCTTGCGAAATCTTAAGTCAAATGTGATTTTACCGATACTGAATCCGATATCGGTATTAAACCAACACGTAAGGGATTTTAATTACAGACAAGAAATGGAAATAATTATCGCGTATTTTGAGAATTATTGTATGTCAAGCGACAATAGAACAGTATGTATACATGTGGAAGAGACTGATAGTCTAATAAAAAGTTCTTGAGAAAAGCATAAATCCTTGTAATTAAAAATCCTGTTTTACTGGTTCAATTCTCACTTAAGATTTAAAATCAACATTCTCGAGTAGATACATATACCGGATGTATCTCAAGAGCGAAAGAAAAGTTTCCGGAGAGTCACAGAGTAGTCAAGAAATGGTTGAGAAAATGATGGCCCCAGACTCAATACACAGCTTTAAGAATGGGAATATTTTTTTTACGAAACAATGATAGTGAACTCAGTCATGGCCAGTCAAGAAGCGGGACCCGTAGCTCTCAATAAACTATACCTATAGAAAAGGTAAACACACAACTGAAGAGAGGCTGGAGAAGCTAAATCTGACGACACTAGAGGACAGAAGGACCAGGGTTGACATGATCACGACTTACAAAGTACAGAGAAGAATTGATAGGGTGGACAGGATGAGACTTTCTGAGGCGGGTCTCAAGTACACAAGGTCACAGCTGGAAGTTAAAAGCAAAGATGTGTCACGAAGATGTTAGGAAATGCCTCTTTAACCTTAGAGTGGACAGCAAGAAGAACGACCCAGACAGCAAAGTGGTAGAAACAGAATGCATAAATAGCTTTAAAGAACAGGTATGGTGGGGCTCACGCAGCCAGGAGAGCACAAACCCACAAACCTGGTATGTTAGGAATATTTCTTCAGTTTTAGAGTTGTCAGGAAGTGGAACAATCTGCAAAGTAGGGGAGGCAGGATTCACACATAACTTTAAGAAGTACGTTAAAGTTCTTGGAGCAGAGAGAGAGATAGTGGACCTAGTAGCAGATAGCCAAGAGGTGACACTAGGAGTTGTGAATCGACTCCTGCAAGTACAGTTAATATCATCAGTTTGTTATGACCATAATACTAAAGAGAAAAGAGTGAATACCAAGTTATTAACAACAAAAATGAAAACTTAAATGCGTGATAAAAGCTACAGAGGGAGTTACAAACTAAAGGAGTTACAGCAGCCACCACCAGACGACATCACTTGCCTATGTGTGGCAGTAATTTTGATTGGTGTTTAAAGTCTCATTGTCTCGCCCTGCTGGTTGTTTGTTATAGCATCACTCTCTTCCTAACTTTCAGTGGTGCCAGGAGATAGATAAGGGTGGCCCTGACAATATTTAGTAAGCTATCTAAAAAAATCTTAGAGTTGTGTAGCCTAGTTACCCCCCCCCTTCCCTTGTTTCTCAAAGAACGACAAGCTAGTAAACGCGCACGCGCACACAAACACACGTGCACACCAGTAAGTATTATAGTAGTAAATATTAGTATATAGAAATATTTCACACTCAATTCCTTATTAATATAATCTTTAAAAGAGTAGCGTAGTCTAGCGTGTTAGTGACCCCCTCCCTTTGTGTTTCAAAAACTAAAACAAACTCGCGTACACACACACACACACACACACACACACACACACACACACACACACACACACACACACACACACACACACACACACACACACACACACACACACACACACACACACACACACACACACACACACACACTCACACACACACACACACACACACACACACACTCACACACACGGACAAAATGGTAACTAACATCTGGAAAGGCTACAGGCCTAGTCCAGCAAATGGCTCCTGGAGTTCAACTCCGCCAAGTGAAGTCATGCAGATCGGAGAAGGGCAACGAAGACCGCAGACAGAACAGTCTAGGGGCCAAGGGTGAGTATAATACCGAGTACATCTCCTGAGGCGCGCATCAACTAAATAACTGCTGCGGCATATGGGCGACTAGCATACCTAAGAATAGCATTCCGACATCTCAGTAAGGAGTCGTTCAGGACTGCACACCTTGCACATCAAGCCCATATTGGAGTATGCAGCACCAGTTTGGAACCCACACTTGACCAAGCATGTCAAGAAATTAGAGAAAGTGCAAAGGTTTGCAACGAGACTAGTCTCGAATTTAAGGGACATGTCCTACGAGGAGTGGTTAAGGGAAATCGATCTGACGACACTGGAGGACAGGAGGGACAGTGGGGTTATGATAACATATAAAATGCTGAGAGGAGTCAACAAGGTGGACAGGGAAAGGATATTTCAGAGATAGAACACACCAACAAGGGGTTGTAATTGGAAGCTGAAAACTCAGATGAGTCACAGGGGTGTTAGGAAGTATTTCCTCAGTCACGAAGTTGTCAGGAAGTGGAATAGTCTGGAAAGGGACCCATACATAGCTTTAAGAAGAGGTATGATAAAGGGAGGGAGTGACCTAACAGCGACCAGTAAAGATGCGGGACCAGGGGCTATGAATCAACCCCTGCAACCCCAATTATGTGAGTGTACACACACGTACGTGCGTCAGCCTCCCCCTCCTCTCCCTCAGCCTTCATTTAGGAGTTGGACCCACACACATTAATTTTGGGTATTGCTATTCGGCAGAATTTAGTGCCGTCGTGCGCACATTGAGCACAAGTGTGGCTCCATGAAGACATATCCTCCCTGAAAGAGTGTCCCGAATGTGTCTGTCTGCGTAGCATTCTGTCTTTACAACGGCAAGCCGTTTTATGGCGGTGTGTGGAGCCGAGTGTTTGGGTAGGGTTGTGGGTGGGAATGTTTGTGGGGGTGTGGGTAAGGTAGTGGGTGGGAATTTGTGGGGGTGTGGGAAGGAGTGTATGTATGGGTGTGGAAGGGGAGGTAGGTAGGGGTGTGGGAAGAAATGTATGTAGGGGTGTGGGAAGAAATGTACGTAGGGGTGTGGGAAGAAATGTACGTAGGGGTGTGGGAAGAAATGTATGTAGGGGTGTGGGAAGAAATGTACGTAGGGGTGTGGGAAGGAATGTATGTAGGGGTGTGGGAAGGAATGTATGTAGGGGTGTGGGTGAGATTGTGGGTGGGAATATATATTCAGGTGTGGGTAGGAATGTATGTTGGAAGATAGTGGGTGGGGGATGTGTAGGGATGTAGGAGGAAACATGACTTAAGAAATCGTAATGACACGATTGCAAACAAACCATACCCCCGGCCGGGATTGAACCCGCGGTCATAGACGGGCTGGAGTTTTGAGACTCTGTGACCGCGGGTTCAATCCCGGCCGGGGGTATGGTTTATGTAGGAGGAAATGTATGTCGGGAAAGTTGTAGATAGGAATGCATTTAGGGGTGTGGGTGGGAATGTATGGGGAAGGGTGTTGTCGATGGTAGTGTGCCAAGACGGAGATTCAATATCCATCGTGGGACATTACGCTACAGTAACTCCACCCAAATCTCGACGATTCACCTCATGTACTAGCAGCATATGGATATTACTGTTCACTTCACCTCAGTCTCCTATGAGACACATTTCTTTGTACAAGCAGGTAGTAGGAAATCTCTCTCTCTCTCTCAGTAAATCTATCCGATGTTTCAGTAGGTGGGATTTCTGCTGTCAGCAGGTCCACTCATTGCTGCCCATTTGCCCAATCTCTGCTGTCTATTTGTCCAATTGCTGCTATCAGTGTCGAAAGTCGTTGCTATCACATGGTGTAATCTCTGTTAGGTGTAATACTGTCAGTAGGTGTAATCGCTGCTGTCAGTAGGTGTAATCGCTGCTGTCAGTAGGTGTAATCGCTGCTGTCAGTAGGTGTAATCGCTGCTGTCAGTAGGTGTAATCGCTGCTGCCAGTAGGTGTAATCGCTGCTGTCAGTAGGTGTAATCGCTGCTGTCAGGAGGTGTAATCGCTGCTGTCAGGTGTAATCGCTGCTGTCTGTCAGGAGTAACTGCTGCTATCAGTAAGAGTAATTGCTGCTGTCAGTAGGTGTAATCGTTCCTGTCAGTAAGAGTAATTGCTGTTGTCAAGGGTAAGCAGTGCTGTTAGTAGATGTAATCAGTGCTGTCAGTAAGGGTAATCGCTGTTTTCATTGATAGTCCTATGTTCGTCAGTAAATGGAGATAGCTGAACTACCGTTTTTTTTTTTTTTGACATCATCGATGTGGCGTACCGTGACTTGTTGTGAAACAGTGTGTTTATTATTGTTTGGAGTAGCCTATACCCTGGTTTTCTCTCTCTCTCTCTCTCTCTCTCTCTCTCTCTCTCTCTCTCTCTCTCTCTCTCTCTCTCTCTCTCATTCTCTTTTTAAGCACATAAAACTCTCTCATCAACACATTCGCAAGAGTTCATCAATTTTAGATACTGTCATTGATTAAATAACCTGCATTTCTATTTTCGAAATATATTCACATTGAAATCCTTCAGTGTCCAACGTAGCTTTATATCTTTATTTAGTGATATTGTATACATACATGTAAATAATATGTATGTGTGTACTCAGTGGACAGTTCATGAGGCACACCCTTCTAATGTCGGTATTTTATGCCAGTTTAATATTCACACCCTTCTAGTACTGGGTAGTTCTTACCTTTGGATTCAACAAAGTGCTGGAAACATTCCTTGGATATTTTGGTCCATATTGACATGGAAAACATCAAGTAGTTGCTGCAGATTTATCGGTTGCACATTTATGTTGCTAATCCATAGTTGAACTACATTTTAAAGGGTTATACCAAATTCTGACCCTACCATCCACATGGCGCAGCAGAAATCGCGATTCGTCAGACCAGGCGACATTTTTCCAATCTTCAGATGTCCAGTTCTGGTCAGCCAGTGCCCACTGCAGCCTCATTTTCCTGTTCTGAGTTGACAGTGAAACGCAGTGTGGACTTTTCTTGATGGGACCTATCCAGCGTTCACCATTGCTCTGCATACTACTGCTATAATACATGGTTATTTGAGTTAGTGCCACCTTCCTGTCAGCCTCAACCAGACTGGAAATTTTCCTCTGACCACTCTTATTATCAAAGCAATTTCTCCCACAGAACTGACGTTCACTGGAAGTATTGTGTTTTTCACACAATTCTCTGTAAACTTTAGAGACTGCTGAGTGAAATTCTAGATCACATTTCTTTCCCATTCTGAAGTTCGGTCTACACACCTGAAACTCTTTACCATGTCTACATGCTTTTGGGCTTTGAGGAGCTACCACGTGATTGGCAGATTATATACATAGATTAATGAGCAGGTGTACCTAATAATCAGTGTATACATACATATATATATATATGTATAATATGTATATAATACATATATATATATTGTGTGTGTGTGTATATATATATGTCGTGCCGAATATGTAAAACTGGTAAATTAGCGAAAACTCATTTAAAATTAAGCCCTTTCTGAAATTTTCTCTTATAAATTTAAAGATATATTTTTTTCATTAATGTTAATGAAACAAATTTTAATTTTGCACCAAAAGAATCTTAGAAAACTTACCTAACCTTATTATAACAAGAGCAATTTATTTTAGCCTAACCCAACTAAATATATTTTAAATACGTTTACAATAATTTAGTACTAAACAAACACAATCAAATATATTTTTTTCGTTAGGTTCAGAATGATTTTGGCGAAATTATTGCATACACAAATTTTCGCTTGTCTTACATGGCAAGATGAGTGTTGTTATTTAAGCCAATATCGCAAGTTCTGCCTATTCGGCACGACATATATATATATATTATATATATATATATATTATATATATTATATATATATTATATATATATATATATATATATATATATATATATATATATATATATATATATATATATATATATATATATGTATGTATGTCGTGCCGAATAGGCAGAACTTGCGATCTTGGCTTAAATAGCAACGCTCATTTTGCCATGTAAGACAAGCGAAAATTTGTGTATGCAATAATTTCGCCAAAATCATTCTGAACCTAACGAAAAAAATATATTTCACAGTCATTATTTAGTATTAAATTATTGTAAACAAATCCAAAATATATTTAGCTGGGTTAGGCTAAAATAATTTGCGCTTGTTATAATAAGGTTAGGTAAGTTTTCTAAGTTTCTTTTGGTGCAAACTTATAAATTTTTACATCAACATTAATGAAAAAAATATATCTTTAAACGTATAAGAGAAAATTTTAGAAATGACTTAATTTTAAAGGAGTTCTTGCTAATTGACCAGTTTTACATATTCGGCACGACATATATATATATATATATATATATATATATATATATATATATATATATATATATATATATATATATATATATATATATGTGAGATACGCACATACATAATCTGTACTTTAAACTGAAATAAAACTGCAACAACATAAGTAAACGTTATTATTTTTTGGGGTTGGGATTCTGTGTGAGAGAGAGACGTGGTGGGCAGGTTTTCACTGCTCGCTGAAGCCTGTTATCAAACCCGTTATCTCTTTCAACTACCTCCGGATCCTCGTTAAACCCTCGTTAGTCGCGTCTGCAAGGCATAAAACTCTAAAACTACAGGCTAACGAGTGCCTAGATAGTTCCCACGCTGTAGTCGCTAGTAATAGGTCTGGGTTTGAGGGTACCAGGGACTGGGAGGTATAGGGAGGATGGCGGTGGGAAGTGGGAGGAATAGGAAAGATGGAGGTAGTAACTGGAGAGTATGGAGGTATGACGGCATAAAGGGAAGAAATTAAATTGTCATATGTAAGGTTTGAAGGTGGTGGCGGTAGATGGTGTGCGGGTTAAGGTGTTAAATGGTGGAATTGGGGGTGGCAGAAGCAGATACTAATACGAATACAAATATATACTTTTAAAACTTATACAAAGAGTAGTGAATGAGCGGTGGAAATTACCGTTTTTTTCCTTTAGTTGTATAAAGCGGGAACAAAAGCTTATCGTTTCTGTTTCCATCACGAAGGATGGGTTTCACAGTGTTCAAATCTGTCTGTCTGGCCTGGGATGATGAGGGTGATGAGGATATCGAGTATTCCATGATGGGATCATCGGCTACAACAGCTGTGGTGAGTATCGGCAGGTGTTTTGGGTGGAGGGATACTGATTGTCATATTTGTTATTACAGTACATTGCTTTTGTTTCAATTAATATTCCTTACTGTATTATTTATGGCTTGTGTTCTGATTTTCTGCATTCGAAAACGTTAAGAATGTTTATTAGAGAAATATACTTATAATAATAATATATATATATATATGTAAAACTGGTCAATTAGCAAGAACTCATTTAAAATTAAGTCCTTTCTGAAATTTTCTCTTATACGTTTAAAGATATATTTTTTTCATTAATGTTAATATAAAAAATTTTAATTTTGCACCAAAAGAATCTTTGAAAACTTACCTAAGCTTATTATAACAAGCGCAATTTATTTTAGCCAAACCCAACCAAATATATTTTAGATAAGTTTACAATAATTTAATACTAAATAAACACAGTGAAATATATTTTTTTCGTTAGGTTCAAAATGATTTTGGCGACATTATTGCATACACAAATTTTTGCTTGTCCTATATGGCAAGATGAGCTTTGCTATTTAAGCCAAGATCGCAAGTTCTGTCTATTCGGCACAGAGCATTGTGTTGTATAGTGACTTGTCCTGGGAGGGAGTGAGTGCCCTACTCCGCCTCATCACACATCTTCCCCTCCTCCCTTTCCTCCACCGCCCACCACAAGGAGGGGAGACCCCTCTCCTCCTTCTACCACCACCATGAACCACATGCGGTATGTGCCATGCGCCATTTTTCCTTCAGCCTGGGCTTACCACACAGTTTGAGGTATGGCAGATGATGAAGACAGCCAGCCACAAAGCCAGGGAAACAGTGCACCCAACAATGAAAGAAGACGCACATGTCAGGTGTGCGGAGAGTTTCGAGCACGCAACAGGGATGGTCGCATTCGTGCACACAATGGGTGTGCAGGATCACATATGCCCCCAGCAGAGAGCAGCCCACAGCCTCCACAGGCAGATGACAATTCCAATGGCAACCTCCTCACTTGTGATAACCTTCTGTTGGCATTCAAATCCACTGCTAACAGTACCCTATCCCACATCCCTAAAGCGGCTCGCCCATATGCAGCAGGGAAGTTCACAGACCTTCTCAATCAGGTGAATGGAGGTTCCACCAACTTAGAAGCCCGAGGCACCATCCAAGCATGGCGCAACCTGCTCCTGTTCGGCAATGTCTGTCTTGCAGTTCCTGAGAGACGAGGCAAACTGCTAACCACGTCAGTTATCAAGGCAGTGCGCAATTACCCAAGAACGGATAATTGTGTCCCTCTGCCCCATCATCGCAGGAATCACAAAGGTAGACCCAAGAAAAGTCCCACTGAAAACGAGAAAATCTGCGCACAGGTTAGCAAAAAAATTGAAGAAGGTAACACAGTGGGAGCAATCCGAATAATTACAAGTGACGACACTGTAGCCCCCAAAGATGAGACCACAGCCCAAGCACTAAGAGACAAGCATCCAACCAGGGACACCATAGCCATCAACAACAACCCTGAGGAAGACCCCATCACTGAACAATTAATTTTGCCTGAATCGGAAGTCTATAAGGCGATTGTGTCATTTCCTGCAGGATCTGCAGGAGGTTACACTGGAATTCGACCTCAGCACCTCAAGGAGATGGTAAATCCAGTACTCGGTGCATCTGCATCACTTCTTCTCACCGAGTTGACAACTTTCGTCAACAACTGCCTGGCTGGGCGAATCCCAGAAGAAATTAAACCTTTCTTTTTTGGAGCCTCACTGTGTGCCTTGAAGAAGAAGGATGGGGGAATCAGACCCATTGCGGTTGGAAACACACTTCGCCGTCTCGTTGCCAAAGCAGCAGTAAGAAACATTCGCCTAGAAGCTGCCAGTTTACTCCAGCCACACCAACTGGGCTTTGGGGTCCCTCAAGGCAGTGAAGCTGCAGCTCATGCGGCAAGGGCCTACATCAGGGACCTACCAGAAGACAAGGCCATAGTCAAACTTGACTTTAGAAATGCCTTTATTATGGTAAAGAGAGATGCTGTCTTGCCAGCTGTTCGGGATCGCTTCCCCAGTCTTTTTCCATTCATTTCATCCGGCTACAGCAAACCCTCAATTCTTTTGTTTGGAGAACATGAAATTCTCTAATCAGAAGGTGTTCAGCAGGGTGACCCACTAGCTCCACTTCTCTTCTGCTTGGCAGTAAGAGAACTAACTTCCAGCCTAAGCAGCGAGCTCAATATCTGGTACCTGGATGACGGCACTCTGGCAGGTACTGAAGAGTCCCTGGTAGGGGACCTACAACTGGTGAAAACACAGGGAGAAGACTTGGGACTCATCCTCAATCCCTCCAAGTGTGAAATCATTACAGCAAACCAGGAAATAATCAATGCTGTGCGAAGAATCCTCCCAGAAGTCTCTACTACCACTCCGTCCAACAGTACCCTCTTGGGAGCACCGCTGGGTCACCAGGCCATCGACACAGTCCTCAAGGACAAATTGAATGACCTGATGAGAATGGAGGAGAGAATAAGCAATATTGATGCCCATGATGCTCTGTATCTCCTCACAAGGTGCCTTACTATTCCAAGACTCACTCACTTCCTCAGGTGTGCACCCTCTTTTGACAACCCAACACTCGACGAATATGACGCACACCTGAGGTCAACCCTTAAGAAGGCACTGAACCTGTCACTAGAGGATCAGCAATGGGATCAGGCAACCCTCCCAGTACGACTGGGAGGTATAGGGGTGCGCAAAGCAACGCATGTTGCTTTACCTGCTTTTCTGTCTTCATGTTTGTCTTCCAGTGCTTTAGTCAAGAAGATTGTTCCCGAACGCTTGAGAGACATGGTAGGAGCTCAAGACCCCAGGTTTACTGAAGCAGCGATTCGGTGGGACACCCTTACAGATTCCTCCAGTAGACCAGCTCCTCCCAAAGAACACAAACAGTCCCACTGGGACAAACCGATCATGGAAAAAATCGCCAACACAATGCTCTCCAACGCCTCAGGAAAGGACAAAGCTCGTCTCCTGGCAGTGAAGGCACCACACTCTGGAGATTTCCTGTTTGCTGTTCCCAATTCCTCCTTGGGCACTCGACTAGACCCACAGGCCATTCGGATTGGTGTTGCTCTTCGCCTAGCCGCCCCCATCCTCACCGAACATAGGTGTATTTGCGGCAGGGCGACAGCTGATCAATTCGGACTTTATGGTCTCGTGTGTCACACAGCAGAAGGGAAGTATGCCAGGCATGAGGAGGTCAGTGATATCATAAAGAGAAGCCTCGCCACAGCCCGTTGCCCAGCTCAACGGGAACCCCAAGTGCAGAGGTCTGACGGAAGTCTAAAGCGTCCTGATGGAGCCACTATGCTACCTTGGAAGGATGGAAAGCAGATTGCCTGGGACTACACATGTGCCGCCACATTGGCAGACACCTACTTGCCATACTCCGTAGTGGAAGGGGGTGGAGCTGCCAGCCACAGGGAGACTCAGAAGATCCGCAAATATGATGACCTTCCCCCTTGCTATAACTTCATCCCAATAGGGTCAGAGACCCTTGGAGCATGGGGCAAGTGTGCTCTAAAGTTCCTAATAGAGCTGGGTGAAAAGCTCATCATAGAAACAAAGGACCACAGGGCGACCAGTTTCCTCTTCCAGAGACTCAGTGTTGCGATCCAGAGAGGAAATGCCTGCAGCATTCTGGGCACGCGGCCCACCGCCGGGGAGCTGGACGAAGTATTCGAGATGTAGCTCTGACTTACCTATGTTATTTTACTTTGTATCGTAGTTTTGTGAATGTTCTGGCAATGTATTTTGTCTTTAAATAAAATATATATATATAATATAGGGGGTGGTAGGAGAAAATTCTCAAACAGCTTCAGGGAGAATATTGAGTTTTCCCTGAAGCAAGTTTATTCTTTTCTCTGAGGATGAGGGTCCCTATAACAGTTCTAGAGGTGGTACCTCCCTTTATATATATATATATATATATATATATATATATATATATATATATATATATATATATATATATATATATATATATTAATTATATGAATAATATGAAATTGCCCTGTAATTGCCTTCAGAAAATTAGTTCTAAAATCATTTGTGTATTGGGCATATATTACATATTCCCAGCTTATTCCTGTAATCTTCTCATGTAATTATTATATTACTGATATCGCATATTAATAACAAAGGGCTTAATTATTTTCTTTAAAGCTTATTTACAGCAGTTCAATGATATTAGATTTCCAATGCTGATTTACTTGTACAGTTTCCTCGTTGTTGTCGGCATCCAAAGTTTCCATTATCTATTCAATAAAAAATATGAGCAAAGATAATATTATTGTTAGTATTATTGCTTTCTTGTTATTTCGGTATTATTATTTTTATTTTTTTATTATTTATTATCACACTGGCCGATTCCCACCAAGGCAGGGTGGCCCGAAAAAGAAAAACTTTCACCATCATACTGCGGCCAGCAGTAACAGCCTAGTTGATCAGGCCCTGATCCATCGGGAGGCCTGGTCGTGGACCGGGCCGCGGGGGCGTTGATCCCCGGAATAACCTCCAGGTAACCTCCAGGTAATTCACTCCATCACTGTCTTGCCAGAAGGGTGCTTTACACTACAGTTTTTAAACTGCAACATTAACACCCCTCCTTCAGAGTGCAGGCACTGTACTTCCCATCTCCAGGACTCAAGTCCGGCCTTGCCGGTTTCCCTGAACCCCTTCATAAATGTTACTTTGCTCACACTCCAACAGCACGTCAAGTATTAAAAACCATTTGTCTCCATTCACTCCTATCAAACACGCTCACGCATGCCTGCTGGAAGTCCAAGCCCCTCGCACACAAAACCTCCTTTACCCCCTCCCTCCCACCTTTCCTAGGCCGACCCCTACCCCGCCTTCCTTCCACTACAGACTGATACACTCTTGAAGTCATTCTGTTTCGCTCCATTCTCTCTACATGTCCGAACCACCTCAACAACCCTTCCTCAGCCCTCTGGACAACAGTTTTGGTAATCCCGCACATCCTCCTAACTTCCAAACTACGAATTCTCTGCATTATATTCACACCACACATTGCCCTCAGACATGACATCTCCACTGCCTCCAGCCTTCTCCTCGCTGCAACATTCATCACCCACGCTTCACACCCATATAAGAGTGTTGGTAAAACTATACTCTCATACATTCCCCTCTTTGCCTCCAAGGACAAAGTTTTTTGTCTCCACAGACTCCTAAGTGCACCACTCACTCTTTTTCCCTCATCAATTCTATGATTCACCTCATCTTTCATAGACCCATCCGCTGACACGTCCACTCCCAAATATCTGAATACGTTCACCTCCTCCATACTCTCTCCCTCCAATCTGATATAAAATCTTTCATCACCTAATCTTTTTGTTATCCTCATAACCTTACTCTTTCCTGTATTCACCTTTAATTTTCTTCTCTTGCACACCCTACCAAATTCATCCACCAATCTCTGCAACTTCTCTTCAGAATCTCCCAAGAGCACAGTGTCATCAGCAAAGAGCAGCTGTGACAACTCCCACTTTGTGTATGATTCTTTATCTTTTAACTCCACGCCTCTTGCCAAGACCCTCGCATTTACTTCTCTTACAACCCCATCTATAAATATATTAAACAACCACGGTGACATCACACATCCTTGTCTAAGGCCTACTTTTACTGGGAAAAAATTTCCCTCTTTCCTACATACTCTAACTTGAGCCTCACTATCCTCGTAAAAACTCTTCACTGCTTTCAGTAACGTACCTCCTACACCATACACCTGCAACATCTGCCACATTGCCCCCCCTATCCACCCTGTCATACGCCTTTTCCAAATCTATAAATGCCACAAAGACCTCTTTAGCCTTATCTAAATACTGTTCACTTATATGTTTCACTGTAAACACCTGGTCCACACACCCCCTACCTTTCCTAAAGCCTCCTTGTTCATCTGCTATCCTATTCTCCGTCTTACTCTTAATTCTTTCAATTATAACTCTACCATACACTTTACCAGGTATACTCAACAGACTTATCCCCCTATAATTTTTGCACTCTTTTATCCCCTTTGCCTTTATACAAAAGAACTATGCATGCTCTCTGCCAATCCCTAGGTACCTTACCCTCTTCCATATATTTATTAAATAATTGCACCAACCACTCCAAAACTATATCCCCACCTGCTTTTAACATTACTATCTTTATCCCATCAATCCCGGCTGCCTTACCCCCTTTCATTTTACCTACTGCCTCACGAACTACCCCCACACTCACAACTGGCTCTTCCTCACTCCTACAAGATATTATTCCTCCTTGCCCTATACACGAAATCACAGCTTCCCTATCTTCATCAACATTTAACAATTCCTCAAAATATTCCCTCCATCTTCCCAATACCTCTAACTCTCCATTTAATAACTCTCCTCTCCTATTTTTAACTGACAAATCCATTTGTTCTCTAGGCTTTCTTAACTTGTTAATCTCACTCCAAAACTTTTTCTTATTTTCAACAAAATTTGTTGATAACATCTCACCCACTCTCTCATTTGCTCTCTTTTTACATTGCTTCACTACTCTCTTAACCTCTCTCTTTTTCTCCATATACTCTTCCCTCCTTGCATCACTTCTACTTTGTAAAAACTTCTCATATGATAACTTTTTCTCCCTTACTACTCTCTTTACATCATCATTCCACCAATCGCTCCTCTTCCCTCCTGCACCCACTTTCCTGTAACCACAAACTTCTGCTGAACACTCTAACACTACATTTTTAAACCTACCCCATACCTCTTCGACCCCATTGCCTATGCTCTCATTAGCCCATCTATCCTCCAATAGCTGTTTATATCTTACCCTAACTGCCTCCTCTTTTAGTTTATAAACCTTCACCTCTCTCTTCCCTGATGCTTCTATTCTCCTTGTATCCCATCTACCTTTTACTCTCAGTGTAGCTACAACTAGAAAGTGATCTGATATATCTGTGGCCCCTCTATAAACATGTACATCCTGAAGTCTACTCAGTCTTTTATCTACCAATACATAATCCAACAAACTACTGTCATTTCGCCCTACATCATATCTTGTATACTTATTTATCCTCTTTTTCTTAAAATATGTATTACCTATAACTAAACCCCTTTCTATACTAAGTTCAATCAAAGGGCTCCCAGTATCATTTACACCTGGCACCCCAAACTTACCTACCACACCCTCTCTAAAAGTTTCTCCTACTTTAGCTTTCAGGTCCCCTACCACAATTACTCTCTCACTTGGTTCAAAGGCTCCTATACATTCACTTAACATCTCCCAAAATCTCTCTCTCTCCTCTGCATTCCTCTCTTCTCCAGGTGCATACACGCTTATTATGACCCACTTCTCGCATCCAACCTTTACTTTAATCCACATAATTCTTGAATTTACACATTCATATTCTCTTTTCTCCTTCCATAACTGATCATTTAACATTACTGCTACCCCTTCCTTTGCTCTAACTCTCTCAGATACTCCAGATTTAATCCCATTTATTTCCCCCCACTGAAACTCTCCTACCCCCTTCAGCTTTGTTTCGCTTAGGGCCAGGACATCCAACTTCTTTTCATTCATAACATCAGCAATCATCTGTTTCTTGTCATCTGCACTACATCCACGCACATTTAAGCATCCCAGTTTTATAAAGTTTTTCTTCTCTTTTTTAGTAAATGTCTACAGGAGAAGGGGTTACTAGCCCATTGCTCCCAGCATTTTAGTCGCCTCATACGACACGCATGGCTTACGGAGGAAAGATCCTTTTCCACTTCCCCATGGACAATAGAAGAAATAAAGAAGAACAAGAGCTATGCAGAAAAAGGAGAAAAACCTAGATGTATGTATATATATATGCATGTGCGTGTCTGTGAAGTGTGACCAAAGTGTAAGTTGGAGTAGCAAGATATCCCTGTTATCTAGCGTGTTTATGAGACAGAAAAAGAAACCAGCAATCCTACCATCATGCAAAACAGTTACAGGTTTTTGTTTCACAGTCATCTGGCAGGACGGTAGTACTTCCCTGGGTGGTTGCTGTCTACCAACCTACTACCTACCTACCTACTATTTTTATTTATTATCATTATTATTATTATTGGAAACACAAACAACCTTTACAAAGGAGGAAAAAGCTTATAACGACATTACTTCATTATTAATAATGCTGTTATTTTTTATTGCTATTATTTTTACTATTTTTATTGCTATTTACTCTTTTTATTGCTATTATTTTTACTATTTTTATTGCTATTTACTCTTTTTATTGCTATTATTTTTACTATTTTTATTGCTATTATTTTTACTATTTTTATTGCTATTATTTTTACTATTTTTATTGCTATTATTTTTACTATTTTTATTGCTATTATTTTTACTATTTTTATTGCTATTATTTTTACTATTTTTATTGCTATTATTTTTACTATTTTTATTGCTATTATTTTTACTATTTTTATTGCTATTATTTTTACTATTTTTATTGCTATTATTTTTACTATTTTTATTGCTATTATTTTTATTATTATTGGTTTTGTCTTAGATATGCTTGTTAAGAATAATATCTGAAGACTCGATAACATTACTTTTATTATTTACTAAAATATTAACAAAATTTCGTGAATGAACTGTGACATATTCTTTCAATAACAAAAAAAAAAAACAATGATTTCTTGACTGTTACAATGTAACATCTGACCAACACCAGACATAATGATAATTTACGTTTAATTACAGGTACTTTCAGCATCCATTACCTCATCATATTTGACACCAGTAGCATAATATCTGAATTACCTACCCACTGATAGTTAAGTGACGCTTAATTGCTAGTCGTTATAACTTAATGACCTTAATAAGCCTTAATGATTGAGCTACGTTGCGTAAATTGCTGATTAAGCTTTCATGACTCGTTAGAGAACTGAGGAAGCTGTTAGGCAACTTTTACTATTGTGGTTTGTATATATTAGAATATGTTTAACACTACGGCATATGTTATGAATTTTGGCGTGCGTTGTTTGTTCTCCCTGTTCATTTGTAATATCTGATCAATCAGGCTGTTAGTGCTAGCGACAAGCAGTCCAACGTAGGTACCATTCCCAAGGAGTGGTGTTGGCTATTCCCTTTTATATATAAAGGGAAGATATTAAGTCTTGCGCTCTCTGCACATAAGCTAAATGAATACATAAATAATCCGCAAATGGAAGAGAGAAGCTTACGACGCTTCTCCTGTGTGCGGGTTATTTGTGTATTGTTCCAGTCATGGTATTATGCCGTTTTGTTCTTCAAGCTAAATAAATAAACAGAAAGGGAGGGGGACACGAACAGCGGTCCATAAATTGACAATCGGAGACTCTACCATTGACGATTGTTTATTGCAGTTTCATCGGAGCTTTTAAGTTTTTTCTTATTGTACTTAGGTATCCTTTCCATGCTACAAAATAAATTATTGAATTTTCTTTACGGTTTTCGTTCATAACTTGGGAATGCATCGTCCATCAGCTTCAAATTTCAACGCTGGTGTACTGTAACTAAGGCAAGGTTCATGGATCTGTTGGCGAGGTAAAGTGCCCTGTGGTCGATTTTTCTTTTTATAGGCAATTTCCAGTGCTGGTTTCCTTGCAGTAACTTGAGAAAGCCTCTTCTGATCAGCTTTAAACTTTCAACTCCGGTGTATTTTACATAGAAGAAAGTTGGAATTGTTACTGGAATTTGTGCTTGTTTGTCTATTATTTTTTAAAAGTTGTAATATTTTTGTTCCGTGAAATAACCTCGGTATGTCTTTTTTTTTTTTTTTTTTTTTGAGCAGTTCTAGTGGCTGGTGCAAATCTGCCAGTTTTCTAGCCTAGGTAGACCTGGTAGGCTTTAAACTTTTAGCTCTGGTGTATTTTTCTCAAACATTATCAGTTTTGGGTTGTGCAAATTTCAATTTGCCATTTTTATTAAACAGTTTTGTTTCCAAACTTCTGATTCAGTTTGGTTTAAAGTGCTATTTTATCTTAAAGAATCTTATGGATCATTTTTTTAATGAGTAGCATCTGCTTTCACTGATGAAAGTGTAAATACTGTTTGGCATGCAATTTGTGAATGGCTTCCAACCTTCATCAACAACAACTTGAGAAAGTAGCTTTTGAATGGCTCCCTTAAAGAAAAACTTTTTTTTTTCTTTATTGGAAATTTCTTTGTGAAATAAGAGAATTTTTTTTACACGAATGAATTTTACAGATTAAGAGTTTTTATCCTATCTCGGCTAATTTCAAAGCCTATCGGACGTATACTTACTGCTAGGTGAACAGGGTCAGCAAGTGCAAGGAAACATGCACTGTAGCCACCTGTAGTGGGGATCGAACCACGGATACTCACTTTTCAAGGGCAGTGTATCCTGATTAGTGAAAGGTTCAAATTTATTTTGGGTTTAGCAGCTGCCAATTTACTGTTTTATTGAAAACAGAGATATTTGTAAACGCCCTTTTCTGATTAGCATAAAATCTTCCTTTTAGACAAATACTGCATCCCACTTGATGCCTTTTCTTTTGTATTAGTCGAGGGAGAGAGGGTTAAACTGGTAGCATACTGGGGATACCAACTTGACCTGGTTTTGGCAAACAAGGAAGCCTGTAAAAAATCTAGAGCTCACAGTGAGGCTTAAATGATTACATATATATTTAACTTTTACATGAAGTACATCTGTGATCATATGAAAAACGCAAGACTCCGGAGTACCGCTCTACGAATTAGTGGCATAAGGAATATATAACGAGTCCTGACTCAGTTTATCAGACTAGTAATTATCTGGAAGACGACACAAACAGCAACAAAGAGTGTCAGGACACAAATACAAAGCTTGACACAGCTCCTGGAGAGGGAAACGTTGCCACAATAAAATGTCACAGTAGTTGCACTTGTCCTTCTATTTAACGTATTGTCGGTAATTTCACCAACATTTTTACAGCAACAAAGAGGTTGACAATAGGACAGTTTTCATTATATAATTCTATCTGCCATAAAGAACATATATTCCGCAAAGAGAAAAAGTGTAAAATAAGACCTAATTGATAAAATGAATTTCATTAAAAAAATAAAAATTTTTTACTTGAATTTGACGCTTTGTTGTTGTAGATTAAAATACTTTTAGGTGAAAAATACATGAAAATCATTTTGAGTCTATAAATTAGAACAAAAATCGCTCAAAATAACATTCGCGATGAATTATTTATCGTTGTAAATAAAAGACAATACAAACTACACACACACATTTCGAGACTAACATTGTCACACATTACAATAAAAAAAAGTTTTGAACAGTACGCGGAAGCCCCCTGAAATATATATATATAATATATATATAATATATATTTATAGATGGGGTTGTAAGAGAAGTAAATGCGAGGGTCTTGGCAAGAGGCGTGGAGTTAAAAGATAAAGAATCACACACAAAGTGGGAGTTGTCACAGCTGCTCTTTGCTGATGACACTGTGCTCTTGGGAGATTCTGAAGAGAAGTTGCAGAGATTGGTGGATGAATTTGGTAGGGTGTGCAAAAGAAGAAAATTAAAGGTGAATACAGGAAAGAGTAAGGTTATGAGGATAACAAAAAGATTAGGTGATGAAAGATTGAATATCAGATTGGAGGGAGAGAGTATGGAGGAGGTGAACGTATTCAGATATTTGGGAGTGGACGTGTCAGCAGATGGGTCTATGAAAGATGAGGTGAATCATAGAATTGATGAGGGAAAAAGAGTGAGTGGTGCACTTAGGAGTCTGTGGAGACAAAGAACTTTGTCCTTGGAGGCAAAGAGGGGAATGTATGAGAGTATAGTTTTACCAACGCTCTTATATGGGTGTGAAGCGTGGGTGATGAATGTTGCAGCGAGGAGAAGGCTGGAGGCAGTGGAGATGTCATGTCTGAGGGCAATGTGTGGTGTGAATATAATGCAGAGAATTCGTAGTTTGGAAGTTAGGAGGAGGTGCGGGATTACCAAAACTGTTGTCCAGAGGGCTGAGGAAGGGTTGTTGAGGTGGTTCGGACATGTAGAGAGAATGGAGCGAAACAGAATGACGTCAAGAGTGTATCAGTCTGTAGTGGAAGGAAGGCGGGGTAGGGGTCGGCCTAGGAAGGGTTGGAGGGAGGGGGTAAAGGAGGTTTTGTGTGCGAGGGGCTTGGACTTCCAGCAGGCATGCGTGAGCGTGTTTGATAGGAGTGAATGGAGACAAATGGTTTTTAATACTTGACGTGCTGTTGGAGTGTGAGCAAAGTAACATTTATGAAGGGATTCAGGGAAACCGGCAGGCCGGACTTGAGTCCTGGAGATGGGAAGTACAGTGCCTGCACTCTGAAGGAGGGGTGTTAATGTTGCAGTTTAAAAACTGTAGTGTAAAGCACCCTTCTGGCAAGACAGTGATGGAGTGAATGATGGTGAAAGTTTTTCTTTTTCGGGCCACCCTGCCTTGGTGGGAATCGGCCGGTGTGATAATAAAATAAAAAAAATATATATATATATATATATATATAATATATATATATAAACAATAGCACATACAAACCATCACTGCAAAAACCAGCATTTTAATTTACTGTGGTCAAAAATATCAACAAATATCGCTGGAAATAATAATAATCAATGGCGCCCCGGGAAACAGATGCTGTCAAATGGTTTTATGATGGATTTTTAGGCCACTCATTTCCACAGTAAATTTCGAACAGGCTCGCTGTTGTGTGTGTGTTAAGCTCTATTTATTGTCAGTTTAAAGCTTTGTCTAGTGTGTGAGAAATTCTGGTGTGGGAAGCCTGGCTGGTGTGCGAGGAGCTTTGGCTCATGTGTGAAGCTCTCTTACGTGTGACAAGCACTGGCTGGTGTGTAAAGCTCTGGCTGATGAGTCAAGCTTTGTCTAGTGTGTGTGAGAAGCACTTGCTGGTGAGAAGCACTATCTGAAGCTCTGCTGTGCGTGAAGCACTGCCTGGTGTGTGTGTGTGTGTGTGTGTGTGTGTGTGTGTGTGTGTGTGTGTGTGTGTGTGTGTGTGGGGCTCTTTCTGGGGATTGAAGCTCTATGGTGCAAATCTCTAGGGTATACTGTTTTTATTGCGTCTTTGGCAGTCCGAACATGTGTGCGTATTTAGGGTTACTAGGAATTATATGCAACAGTTCATTCCCTTCTTCAGTGTGTTTGAATATTTGTCGAGACTTCAGAAGGTCGACTGTAGTAGGTGTCTCCCACTGTGGTTTGCTAATAAGTTTAAATTGGTCATTCAAAAGGTCTATCATTATTGTGTTGTAGTTTCTGGAATAGAGTATGGCGATTCTGCACCCTTTGTCAGTTTTGGTGACGACAATGCTGAAGTCTTTTGGCGAGGGTCGAAGGTCAATTATGTACCGTCTGGAGAGACTGGAAGAGGAATGTTCGCATAAAGCTGTGGTATGTATGTCCTGTAACATTGGTGGTTATAATTATAACCTTAATTTTTAAATGGGTGGGGCCGTAAGCCAGAGGAAGGCCTCATGTCTGAAAGCTCCATAGTCTGGAACAGAGTTTAGTTGAAGCAACAATATGGAAGCTTGTATACTGGAGAAAGGTGAGGCGCAGCCCACTAGTAGAAGAAAGAAGGTAATTATTGAAAGAGCAAGTCCCTCTCAAATCCATCATTTTTCACATGAGAAAGGAGTGGATTTGAGAGCGACCTGCTCTCTCAATGATTACTTTCTTTTACTCGTGGATTGCGCCTCACCTTTCGACATTGTCTCCATACTGTTGCTTCACCTTCACACTGTTCCAGACTATGAAGCAAAACTCTTCTCCAGGTTGAGGGACTAACCACCTCATTACGTCTTCAAGGGCGATGGATTGATAACATCGTCTTCACATATCTAGACAAGAGCCCCTCATCAACTCTTCTGTACTCAACAGAAGAAGCTTACTGTGTAGGCGAAACGTTTCGGAATAAGGATACCTAACTGTTGCATATGTGTCTTATCAATCTATCGTTATTGTATACCATTTCCATATTCACTGAAACATTTGTCTTCTTTCCTGACATCCTTTACTTATGCCCTGTACATAACCAATCTGGAAATCGTTGTCAATGTGTCTGTGGTTTCTGGAGACCAAATCCAGCCTTGGGTTTGGGTTCTTGTAGCTTCGTGGTGAATTTGAGAGTAAGACTCAACTTGGTTCTCGTGGACGGTAAAGGTACGTGACGATGAACTGTTGATCCGACTTTCCGTTCTGTTTCATTCCATTGAAATTAAATTTGCGTTTGAGATTAATCATCTTTGGTGACGTCACTGAAAACGTGCGCAGCAGTACTGTGGTTCAATTTCAGATTAAAGAATTGAGTTCCAGATTAATTTAGACTATTAGATGTCCGAGGGCTGCCTGCCGCCTCCATGTTCCAGCCCTTCAGTGTGGCAATCAGGAGAGAGTAATAATGGTAGAGTTACCAACAAAATATTAGGTAATGGACACAGATGCAAGTAATGAGACATTTTAGTGTGACAACGTTTTGCATATGTGTCTATCTAACAATCAGGAGAGAGAGAGAGAGAGAGGCTTCATTCTTTGTTACCCACCATCCTCTGCGGGGCTTGATTAGATCCAAAACTTTTATATTTATATACTCGGTATATTTGTATGTATATCAGTTGTATTCAGTACCGACAACATGATGAATTAAACACATGTGCAACATCTGGGTATCTTTAATTTGAAGACATTTCGCCATCCCGTGACTTTATCAATACAGTAAGTAGACATATGATTGTAAAAATACAAACTGAAGGCAGTGGAAGGCGAGGAAATCAGTACCTCAGCTTACAAAGTCAAGATACCCAGATGTTGCACATGTGTCTAACTCATATTTGTATGTGTTGTGTATTACTCGTTCAGCGACTCGTATCAGTTGATTATTATTATCATGGGGGAGCGCTTAACCCGTAGGGATTATACAGTGCCTGTGAGGGAATGGAATGAAAGGCATTCAGGAAGAATTCAGGCAATTGCAGCTCAGATCCAATTCCTTAAATCAAGTGCCCCTCATCAGCATCGAGAAACCTCCCTGGTGAAATCAGTTTAACAACTCGACTGCCCCTTGAATACACTAACAAACTGTTATTCTCAATATGAATTTTGGATTTTTGTGATGTTAGATATAACAGCGAAAATTTATTACCTAAAACACAGATTAAAGCAATCTCTCACCGTATATACTCTGTTAGATGGTGAAGGTTAGTAATTGAGTTTAAACTCTATCAATTACAAAAAACGTCTTTAAAGATGCAAGTAACCTGTTCACCACCAGTCATGGATATTTTGATCCCTAAAATAGGCATGAAAGTAAACTCTTAGCTCGTGTACAGTAAGATACATGTATCTTAATGCGTGTATACACTCTTTGTAACAATGTTAGGTTCAGTACACACAACCTTCACATAGGAGAGAGAAACTTATGACGATGTTTAGGTCCTACTTGGACCATTTAGAAGTCAGGCCGAAACGTCGCCATGAGCGTCTCTTAAAAGTGCGGATTGTGTGTTGTTCCAGTCACGGTATTGTCCTTTTGTTCTTAATGTCAGATTATGACATGTCGTGCCGAATAAGTAAAACTTGCGATTTTGGCTTAAATAACAACGCTCTTCTTGCCGAATAAGGCAAGCGAAAATTTATGTATGCAATATTTTCGCAAAAAATCATTCTGAACCTAACGAAAAAAAATATTTCATTGTTTACTTATTATTAAATTACTGTAAACTTGTATAAAATATGTTAATTGGATTAGACTAAATTAAATTGAGCTTGTTATAATAAGGTTAGGTAAGTTTCCTAAGGTTCTTTTGGAACAAAATCATTAATTTTTACATTAACGTAAATGAAAAAAATATATTTTAAATGTATGAGAGAATATATATATACATATATGTATTTAGAAATTTGTCTTTTTTTTACTGTTTTAGCGCCCCCCCCCTTTTTTTTTTTTTAATTAGCTGAGCTGGCATAGGCTAACTATGAAAGTCGTGGTGCTCCTAACTTTAAAGTCTCCAATTAGAGAACTTAAGAGGGAGAGAAAGACAAAGTTGAAAGTCAGTCGCCACTCCGCCGCGACTCCAGCACAGGTCACGAAATATTTTTTTTCTAACAAACGTCTGAAAACACGACATATTCGTACTTAGCTCTAAGTCAGCAGTAATTGTGTGTGTGTGTGTGTGTGTGTGTGTGTGTGTGTGTGTGTGTGTGTGTGTGTGTGTGTGTGTGTGTGTGTGTGTGTGTGTGTGTGTGTGTGTGTGTCTGCCTGCCTGCCTGCCTGCCTGTCTGCCTGTCTGGTGGTTCTTGTTAATATTTCCATAAGAGAGGATATAGAGGAATGGAGCGAGAGACGGACGGAGACAGAAATAAAGACATATAGAAGGACTTGTCATACAAACAAGAAAAAAGGAAAAAAATATTGAAGGATGCGAAATTGATTTCAAAAGATATAAAAAAAACTGACCAATGTTAATATTTTTAATAAATGCTGATCATAACATTTTGCACTTAGAAATTATAAATAGTTTTTATTTAGCTACACGATGCAGAATAAACAACGACTTCCAGTTTGCAGCTTCTGAATAGCCTTGTTCCCGGCGAATGCCAGTTGCGAAACTAGCTAATGACTGAGTGGGTTAGAATATTCAACCGTTGTACGTCTCTGGAAATGGAGTTACGCGATAGAACATAGAGAATTATGCAATGATTGTCAAGACAATTGCTACTTCAGTAATAAAAATGAGAGGTCAGCGAAAAGGTACTGTAAATAACAACAATATTTGCCAGCTGGAAAATTAAGTGATGGAAAACTGCCAAACGAGCGTAAAAAATGAACATAAGATGTGTAGGTAGAATCCAGAGTTGATGTTGAACTGCACAAGGGAAGATACATCCCTGGAGTTAGTGTCACTGGAGATAGTACCTCTGCAGTTAGTACCATTACAGTTAGTGCCTCTGGAAAGGTAACATTACAGAGTGGGCTGTGATGGTTGCGAGTAAAGGACTGAGTCGCTTGGTTTTCGCACAAGAAGTTAAGAAAGTTAAGAAAGGCAGCAATAATGAGGTGCTGAGGTGATACTCAGATGGGTTGTGCAGATACAAGAGGGAAACTATGCAGAGTAGCAGTAGTTAAAGCAAAGAGAAATGGGCAATTATCAGAGCATTAACTCGTTAACGCCAAGGAGGTAACAACTCATAAGAGGTTTTAACGCCTCAAAGGGACTTTATGGCAATTCACATGTGATTTACAACCATTTTACAAAGCACTTTACGAGACCTTTACAGGCATGTCAAGAGAATTCCAATAAATTCATCACTAAATCTTCGCAGTCACTTTACAACTACATCACTAGTACAAAATACACTTTGCGTACATTTAACAGAAACTTCACAGAGACTTCAGTATATCCTTAAATACATACACATACACACACACACACACACACACACACACACACACACACACACACACACACACACACACACACACACACACTAGTCAAGAAGTGGAATAGTCTAGCAAGTGATGTAGTGGAGGCAGGAACCATACATAGCTTTAAGACGAGGTATGATAAAGCTTATGGAGCAGGGAGAGAGAGGACCTAGTAGTGATCAATGAAGAGGCGGGGCCAGGAGCTGAGCCTCGACCCCTGAAACCACAATTAGGCGAGTACAGTTAGGTGAGTATACACACACACACACACACACACACTTCAGCAGCACCTCGGAGAAACTTCCCATATAGTTCAGTAGCACTTAAGTCACTTCTTAAACACCTTAACAACAATATAGACATTATAGTAGCACTTCACAGACAGCTCCTGACGTTTCACAGACTGTGAATGAAAGGTTTACAAAACCGGAAAGTTGATAAATGAGAGACTAGTGCAACATTTGGGTAATGTTGCACAAATGTCTCATTTATCAACTTCACGCAATGCAGCAGCAGCAGCAGCTGATACACTCTTCAGAAGCAGCTCACGCAACCCAACCTGTGGCCCGCAGGTTGGGTTGCTTGAGCAATATGATCACAGAAAACAGGTGATTTCAGAATATGCAGAACAACCACTGTGAAAGAATAGTGAAATTCCAAGAGCTTTCGCGACCTCTCACATTATCAAGGAACAGTTCCTTGCTATATATATATATATATATATATATATATATATATATATATATATATATATATATATATATATATATATATATATATATATATATATATTTTCAACAAGTTGGTCGTCTCCCACCGAGGCAGGGTGACCCAAAAAAGAAAGAAAATCCCCAAAAAGAAAATACTTTCATCATCATTCAACACTTTCGCCACACTCACACATTATCACTGCTTTTGCAGAGGTGCTCAGAATACAACAGTTTAGAAGCATATACGTATAAAGATACACAACATATCCCTCCAAACTGCCAATATCCCAAACCCCTCCTTTCAAGTGCAGGCATTGTACTTCCCATTTCCAGGAGTCAAGTCCGACTATAAGAAAATAACCGGTTTCCCTGAATCCCTTCACTAAATATTACCCTGCTCACACTCCAACAGATCGTCAGGTCCCAAGTATCATTCGTCTCCATTCACTCCTATCTAACACGCTCATGCACGCTTGCTGGAAGTCCAAGCCCCTCGCCCACAAAACCTCCTTTACCCCCTCTTTCCAACCCTTTCGAGGACGACCCCTACCCCTCTTTCCTTCCCCTATAGATTTATATGCTTTCCATGTCATTCTACTTTGATCCATTCTCTCTAAATGACCAAACCACCTCAACAACCCCTCTTCTGCCCTCTGACTAATGCTTTTATTAATTCCACACCTTCTCCTAATTTCCACACTCCGAATTTTCTGCATAATATTTACACCACACATTGCCCTTAGACAGGACATCTCCACTGCCTCCAACCGTCTCCTCGCTGCTGCATTTACCACCCAAGCTTCACATCCATATAAGAGTGTTGGTACTACTATACTTTCATACATTCCCTTCTTTGCCTCCATAGATAACGTTTTTTGAGTCCACATATACCTCAACGCACCACTCACCTTTTTTCCCTCATCAATTCTATGATTAACCTCATCCTTCATAAATCCATCCGCCGACACGTCAACTCCCAAGTATCTGAAAACATTCACTTCTTCCATACTCCTCCTCCCCAATTTGATATCCAATTTTTCTTTATCTAAATCATTTGATACCCTCATCACCTTTTTCTATGTTCACTTTCAACTTTCTACCTTTACACACATTCTCAAACTCATCCACTAACCTTTGCAATTTTTCTTTAGAATCTCCCATAAGCACAGTATCATCAGCAAAAAGTAACTGTGTCAATTCCATTTTGAATTTGATTCCCCATAATTTAATCCCACCCCTCTCCCGAACACCCTAGCATTTACTTCTTTTACAATCCCATCTATAAATATATTAAACAACCATGGTGACATTACACATCCCTGTCTAAGACCTACTTTTACCGGGAAGTAGTCTCCCTCTCTTCTACACACCCTAACCTGAGCCTCACTATCCTCATAAAAGCTCTTTACAGCATTTAGTAACTTACCACCTATTCCATAAACTTGCAACATCTGCCACATTGCTCCTCTATCCACTCTATCATATGCCTTTTCTAAATCCATAAATGCAATAAAAACTTCCCTACCTTTATCTGAATACTATTCACATATATGCTTCAATGTAAACACTTGATCTACACATCCCCTACCCACTCTGAAGCCTCCTTGCTCATCCGCAATTCTACATTCAGTCTTACCTCTAATTCTTTCAATTATAACTCTACCGTATACTTTTCCTGGTATACTCAGTAAACTTATTCCTCTATAATTTTTACAATCTCTTTTGTCCTCTTTCCCTTTATATAAAGGAACTATACACGCTCTCCGCCAATCCGTAGGTACCTTCCCCTCTTTCATACATTTATTAAACAAAAGTACCAACCACTCCAACACTATATCCCCCCCTGCTTTTAACATTTCTGTTATGATCCCATCAGTTCCAGCTGCTTTACCCCCTTTCATTCTACGTAATGCCTCACGTATCTCCACCACACTTACATTCTGCTCTTCACTCCTAAAAGATGGTATACCTCCCTGGCCAGTGCATGAAATTACCGCCTCCCTTTCTTCCTCAACATTTAAAAGTTCCTCAAAATATTCTCGCCATCTACCTAATACCTCCCTCTCCCCATCTACTAACTCCCCTACTCTGTTTTTAACGGACAAATCCATACTTTCTCTAGGCTTTCTTAACTTGTTTAACTCCAAATTTTTTTCTTATTTTCATTAAAATTTCTTGACAGTGCCTCTCCCACTCTTTCATCTGCTCTCCTTTTGCACTCTCTCACCACTCTCTTCACCTTTCTTTTACTCTCCATATACTCTGCTCTTCTTATAACACTTCTGCTTTGTAAAAACCTCTCGTAAGCTACCTTTTTCTCTTTTATCACACCCTTTACTTCATCATTCCACCAATCACTCCTCTTTCCTCCTGCCCCCACCCTCCTATAACCACAAACTTCTGCCCCACATTCTAATACTGCATTTTTAAAACTATTCCAACCCTCTTCAACCCCCCCACTACTCATCTTTGCACTAGTCTACTTTCTGCCAATAGTCGCTTATATCACGCCCGAACTTCCTCCTCCCTTAGTTTATACACTTTCACCTCCCTCTTACTTGTTGTTGCCACCTTCCTCTTTTCCCATCTACCTCTTACTCTAACTGTAGCTACAACTAAATAATGATCTGATATATCAGTTGCCCCTCTATAAACATGTACATCCTGGAGCCTACCCATCAACCTTTTATCCACCAATACATAATCTAACAAACTACTTTCATTACGTGCTACATCATACCTTGTATATTTATTTATCCTCTTTTTCATAAAATATGTATTACTTATTACCAAATCTCTTTCTACACATAGCTCAATTAAAGGCTCCCCATTTACACTTACCCCTGGCACCCCAAATTTACCTACTACTCCCTCCATAACATTTTTACCCACTTTAGCATTGAAATCCCCAACCACCATTACTCTCACACTTGATTCAAAACTCTCCACGCATTCACTCAACATTTCCCAGAATCTCTCTCTCTCCTCTACACTTCTCTCTTCTCCAGGTGCATACACGCTTACTATAACCCACTTTTCACATCCAATCTTTATTTTACTCCACATAATCCTTGAATTTATGCATTTGTAGTCCCTCTTTTCCTGCCATAGCTTATCCTTCAACATTATTGCTACTCCTTCTTTAGCTCTAACTCTATTTGAAACCCCTGACCTAATCCCATTTATTCCTCTCCATTGAAACTCTCCCACCCCCTTCAGCTTTGTTTCACTTAAAGCCAAGACATCCAGTTTCTTCTCATTCATAACATCCACAATCATCTCTTTCTTATCATTTGCACAACATCCACGCACATTCAGACTTCCCACTTCGACAATTTTCTTCTTCTTATTCTTTTTAGTAATCTTTACAGGAAAAGGGGTTACTAGCCCATTGTTCCCGGCATTTTAGTTGACTTTTACAACACGCATGGCTTACGGAGGAAAGATTCTTATTCCACTTCCCCATGGATATAAAAGGAAAAGTAATAAGACCAAGAACTATTAAGATAAAATCAAAGAAAACTCAGATGAGTGTGTATAAATAAACATGTACATGTATGTGTAGTGTGACCTACGTGTAAGTAGAAGTAGCAAGACGTACCTGTAATCTTGCATATTTATGAGACAGACAAAAGACACCAGCAATCCTACCATCATGTAAAACAATTACAGGCTTTCGTTTTACACTCACTTGGCAGGACGGTAGTACCTCCCTGGGTGGTTGTTGTCTACCAACCTACTACCTATATATATATATATATATATATATATGGGAAGAATTTAATAATACACTGGACAAATAATAATTTTAAAAATTTTCTTGGGTAGAATAGTTGGTGGTTGTGCAAAGGACCTGTCCAGTTGGGCCGGCGCGCGTCAGGTGTTTAACCGTTGTGGGATCTGATAGTGAGGTGTTGGCCAGACCCCCTTATGTACCTTCCTTGGATGCTTTACTTTCATAGTTCCTTGATAAAGTGAGTAGTCACGAAAGCGCTTGGAATTTCTCTATTCTTTCAGAGTGGTCGTTTTGCATATTCTGAAATCACCTGTTTACTGTGATCTTATTACATATATATATATATATATATATATATATATATATATATATATATATATTATTATATATATATATATATTATAGGGAGTAGAACTGTCCTGGGGACCCTCATCCTCGTGCTGAGCTACAGTTGTTGGTCCCACAGCTGGTGTAGCAATTTGTTTGACAGTTGAGCTCGAACTTTTGAGCCTGACGTTTACTTAAAGCTTTAAATACTTGGCTTCTGAACATGCTGAAAGTGTTGATGTATAGCTAATGGCCTTACAATTTACTCTTGTATGAGTCCCACATATGTACAGCCCAGTTCTACCATCCATAGACCACTCTGACACAACAAATCACTCCCACAATCCTATTTTTTTTTTCATTTCCCATACCCTTAAAACTTCCCCACACTATTCCCAGGGCTCTGTAACTTCCAAACCGTTCTCACACCCCTTCAAACTCGCACCTACACCACTACAATTTACTCCAACAGCTCACTGCAAGGCCTCAACAAATCTCTCCCACATATGTCCATGTCGTGCAACGGCCGAAATGCATCCACTTTATTTGATGCAGTTTCAAAACTAAAAATTAAGACATTCTTATATTTGATGTTAACAGCGAGACTAAACCTTTCCAAGAGGCAGGTATGAGTGAGAGCAACACACAGGCTTCATATGTATGTAAATATTCTATATTTTATTCAGGCCATGCATGGTGAGATGAAAATTCACAAGTGAACACATACACGCACGCTTGCGTCTAAAACTGAAAAAAAAAGAAAATGACACTGCTCTGTAAAAAAAAAAAAATATTAAAGTTTATTTTAAAAACTGGATAAAAATAAGCAATTATTGAAGACAGCAGCAAAATGCCAACTTATAATATCCAGAGATGTACAGTAATGTGTAACCTTGAATAGTTAAGCTCCACACAGTAGCAATTTAGCAGCGGTGTGGCTAAATTTAATGTGGTTGGCTTCTATTCTGGTATAAAAATTGTTTTGTGTATGTCTCCTTTTATGATTAACTTGACGATCTTTCAAGCTTTGACGTGAGCGTGTCTGTTTTGGTGTATTAAATATGAGTGAGCCGATCATGTCTATGCTAGTGAAGTTAGTTCGGTGAGGAAGTCGAGCATATCTAGGCTGGCTGCTTACGCTAATATTATGAACGAACCAAGAATAACTTTGTCAAAAATCTTACTGTTAGGAGTGATCTAAACACATCTTTGTCACACACATTGTTAGACTAGGCCAGCCATAACTATGTCACGGGTGTTATCAGTGACTCAAACATTTGTATGCCACAGTTGTAAATGTTATGAGTAAACCAAGCATATATATATTTCATGTGTATTATTGTTTAGGATTATGGTACAAACATCTACTGTTACGAATAGGCCAAGCATATTACTGTAACTGTGTCGCACTTACCATTATGAGTGAGAAAGGTCTACAGGACAACACTTCTTAAGCATTAAATTGACAATAAAGCAGAAAAACCAAGACTTTCATATAGGAAAAGCAGACTTCATGCATGGCTTCATAAGCGGATGTACCGAAACTATTTAGTGTCAGTCGCTGAAAAATTGAGGCGAGAGCAAGGGATAGAGCTCAAACTTTGCTATCCAAAAGCGCGTGCGCGCGCGCGCACGCACACACACACACACACACACACACACACACACACACACACACACACACACACACACACACACACACACACACACACACACAGGAGCTCGGACTCGACCCCCGCAACCTCAACTAGGTGAGTACACACACACACCAATAAGTAGTAAGTAGAACGACCTAGACAGCAAAGTGGTAGAGACGCAATCTATACATAGACTTAAGAAAAGGCATGATAAGGCTTACTCTCAATGTTTGAAAGTATTCAGACACGGTCAACAAGTTCAGTTGTTCAGACCGAACATAAGAATAGGGAAAAAATGTCATCTAAGAGACTTTGATCATGGAATGTTTATTTTTGCCAAACGGGATCGTTTAAGTATCTCAGATTGCTCATCTGATATTTTCATGAACAACCATCTCTAGAGTTTACAGAGAATGGTGTGGAAAAACACGATCATCTAGAGAGTGGCAGTTGTGTATGTGAAAACGTCTAATGAATAGGTCAGAGGATAATGGCCAGGCTGGTTCAAGCTGAAAGGTTATAGTAACTCAGATAACCACACATTACAACAGTGATATACAGAAAAGCATCTATGAACGCACAACACGGCGAACTTTGAAGTGGATGGGTTGAGAAGTAAAAGATTAAACTTAGTTCCACTCTTGTAAGATATGGCCAGAAAACTTAGGCTACAGTGCCCACAGGTTCTCCAGAGCTGTACAGTTGAAGATTGGTAAAATGTCCATTGGTCTGGCAAATCGCAATTCCTGTTGCGACATGCAGATAGGTTCAGAATTTGGCGTAAGCCTTTGGGATGTGATGGAACAGGAGATTTGCAGCATGAATGTGCAGCCGTCAGATCTGCAGCAAATGCATGATAGTATCACTTCCACATGAAACACACACACACACACACACACACACACACACACACACACACACACACACACACACACACACGAGTATATCTCACACTCACCGTCTCCCACCTAAGTAGAGTGACCCGAAAGAGAAACTTTCACCATTGTTCACTCTATCACTGTTTTGCCGGAGGTGCGTAGATAACATAGTTAAGATGCATTCCAAAACTGCAGATATCCCCACCCACTCCTTCAAAGCACAAGCACTGTACTCCTCACCGCCAGGACTCAAGTGCTTGTTCACTGCTACTTGAAACACCATTTATTCACTAATTAAAACATCTTCCACTAGTTCTGGGGTTACCTCACTCCATCATCAAGCACTGTACAAATTCAAAGAAAATCGAGTGTAGGAATCAGATCTGAACATATGGTAAACATCAAATTAACATAAGTAAAAGTAAGGAAAAAAGAATAAAGAGTAAAAATAGTATAAAACAGAAACAAAACTCTACAGACTGTTCATTATTACACAGCTGGCCACAGCTCCCTGAGCTGTGGCCAGCTCAGGGAGCAAACATTGGAATTCAAGTGGCCCTCTGAGCTGAAATCAAATGATTCCCAATGTAGGCAAAAATCATGAGCTGGTCATTTTCCTAAGGTGGTAGCAGCGGTAAACAACTCACAACTAAAAATCAGGAGACCAAAACAGGTGTATGAAGACAACGGCAAAGCAGTGGTTGTTTATTGCTTATTTTAAGGAAAGTTCCTGAGGGTATTAATCTTACAGGTTATCAGACAAGTTACAGAGAGACTAGAACAAATAATTATGAATAATTCTTTTTTAAATTTATTTTAAGGCCACAGTGATACGGGTAAAATTTAATATAAACTGAATTTTAAAGCAAGAGCCTCTAACTTAACCTTAATTTGAAATTCAATAACTGTTCTTAAGAATTGCTGGTACATGTTACTCCACCTTCTCGCATCATACGAACGTACGTTCATTCTGACGAAGACGTCAGAATGAATGAATGAATAATGTACTGATTTCACTACGTCATGGACAGAGCCAAAAAGTAGTTTACTGTTCTTTCAATACTAAGACATTTTAATGAATTCTAACATATTCGTATTAACTCAGCATTAATATTTCCTTTGAAATTTAGAAATTATTTGAAATTAATTTGAATTACAAATATGCAAGCAAGTTATCTCCCAACACTTAGTCCTTACCTAACTCGTCTAACTCACACAGCAAGTTGTTGCAAAAGGTTAAATTTAATATATGTTGAAATGTTAAATTAAATAAAGGCTCCTGTCGCATATATTTTGTTAATAATGGGATGTGATGCCAATATACTCTGCGACATGACATTGTTCCTTAAGTAGAAGCGGCAAGACGGGGCCATATGACAAAGCGAAGCTTGTAATCATAGGAGGCTTCTATCAAGAAATGTTTTAGAAAAAATAGGATCTGCATGTAAAACCAGAAACGTGGAAGGACAAGATAAATATAGCGGCAATGGAAATTTTATGTACCAACATGTTAATGACACAAGAAGGGAGAGAAGATGGGATAACAGAGTAAACTGGGCCTGATATTCACCTTCAGCACAACTATCAGTGGAAGATTTTTCTTTTGTCTAGGAGCAGGATTTTACAAGAAAAACATCTCGACTAGGAAGGCCAAAAACCAGAGGGAGAGGAGGTGCATTTTGATTCGATGCGAGAAAGTAGAGAAGTACACCTTGGATGAAGAACACTTTCGGCTAGGTAAGGGGCTGCTCTTCTCTTGAAGTGAGAGGTCTCCTTCAAGGCTACTTAAGAGGCAGGGCCAGACGCAGTAACTGGATCCTAGCAGCTACAAATGGGTGAGTAAACATTCGCCAAAGTTAATAAGACGACCAGAAAGCTAAATCAGCAGAGTTAGCATCCCATCACATCCTCCCACCCAGCAAAAATAAAAGAAAAACTAAATTCATTTCCAGAGTTCAAATATGCAGCTGGTGATCTGAACGCGTTCACATCAGTTGCTGGAAGTCAGAGCGCGGCTGGATACCGGCTGCTGCAGCGTAAACATGTCCCTGTCGGATGATACCCTGTATTTTTTGTTCTCGAATTTTTCGGATGCAATTACTGCGACAGCGGCGGGACTATTCGGATGTGACATCAGGCGAGGCTGAACACCTTTGTAAAGTGTATTCATGTGTTTCTGTATGTGTGGGTGCACATGTTGTTGTTGATGGTCTCGATATTGTTGTTTTAATAAACGCCTCGGGCGATTACGAATGAGAATATTATCAGAACTTGTTAAAGGGGAACGATGTAATAATAGTGAATGGGAGGAGGGGAAGAGAGGGTGGGGGAAGGAAACGAGAAAGTGGGAGAAGGAAAAGAGAATGGGGGAGAAAAAAAGAGAAAGAGGGGAAGAGAGAGAGAGTGAGAGAGAGGGAGGAATATCAAGGGTACTACCTACGCTCCCTCCAAATTACCTCTATTTCATTCACGTTCCGCTGAACCTTCTTGGAAAGGTATCCTGGACGTGAGCAGAGGCTCGAAGCAGCCACTGGTCTCAGCTAACAGCTGCTCACCAACCCAAGCGCAGACTATCAGGTTGAAGAAAATCGGATTCACAAGTGAATGAGTGTGAGAGAGAAGTGAGAGTTCGATGGGAAAAAGTGAAAGAAATGTGTTAGTGAGATAAGAGACAAGTGAGAGTATGAGGGAGGAGTGAGAGTTTGATCGGAAAAAGAAAGCGAGGAGGAGGTGTGTTAGTGACAGAAGAGAAACAGGTATGAGAGAGAAGTGTACTTGAGAGAGAAGTGAGTGGAAGAAAGGCTCATGAATCAGAAGTGTCAGTGATAAGAGTGATAAGAATGAGAATAAGAACACGTAATCTCATTTGATGCTTTACGCCAACTTCCCTTTCGCACTGTACTACATCCAAGTATTATCTCACACTTGAATATGTCTTCCTTACCATTGCCATCATTCACAGACCTTCATGTTCTCAACTTCGGGTTGCCTATTCTTGATTGTGCCGACTATATAGAAAACAGATTTACCTCTGTTTAACTTTCTCATCTCTTCAAAACTTTGCTGGCTTCTGATTAGCTGTGCCACTTGACGGAAGGTGGATCTTGACGTGGATTTGCTTTCGGTTGTGCAGTGGATGATTTGAGAGTGGGGATTTCTGGAGACTGTGTGTGTGTGTGTGTGTGTGTGTGTGTGTGTGTGTGTGTGTTCATACTCACCAATTTTTGTGATTGCACAGGCCGAATTTCAGCTCCTGGCCGTGAGACCTACGACAGTATTATAACCCTTTTAACAAAATTTAGATTTACCTTCAAAATATTTTGCGAATCTTAAATTTAATGCAACTCGTCCCTTAAGCCTAATTATTCAACTAAGCACACATGATAAATCAATCTAAATAAGCTCAGAAGCTGACTAAATGAATAGAACAAGAGTCATTATGCACAAATAATGCAAGACAAAGAAATAACTGTAGCCGTGGCTCTCTCAGGCCGGAACAGCACCCAACTTTCATTCAATCTGTGATTCGTATTTATGACATGTACTCACAGCAATTACGTATTCGAGAAAGCTAGTCACCCGTCAAAATGAAACCACAGATTTACATATAAATGCAACTTCACTGCGTTCATTGTGTGCATTGTGTTCTTGGGATATAAAATACTTACCGATAAACTCTAATAGGGAGCCGTAGCTAGAGCCAGGCTTTGAAATTAACTAAGGTAGGATAACAAGTTTTGCCTTGTAAAATACATGCAAGAGAGAGAGAGAGAGAGAGAGAAAGAGAGGGGCACAGCAATAAACACAATACAACCAATAGAACCCAGCAAAATTAAATAACGCAACGAATGAAGAATATCAAGAAAATGGTGACGGGAGTCAATAGCGCAGATAAACAATGATAGATACACATTTGAGAGGCTTCTTGGTACATTGTTGGTGAGGGAGGCGCTGAATACAAGGTAATTGAAGGGCTGTTGTGTGGATTCTCCTCTTCAATGGTAAGGAAGAGAAAGCAGTAAGGTGGGTGTAAATAGCGAAAAACAGTCAACGTGAGACACAACGCTCCACGTGAGCAGGATTGCATCCCTTGTTGTTGAATGGGGTGTAAAATGTAGTTGGGTTAACCCAACGGATGTCGCGACACGGAATGGGTCATCTAATTAAAACTCGCGTCAGAAGATATGGTGTTTTTGACAGTGTTTTTTCCTGACGAATATACCACCACCACTTGTAGCTGGTAGATAGCTGATATAGGGATAGATAATAAGAAATATTTTCTCTAGTCATAGGCAAGGTAGCAAGAGAGTTGATACACGCTTTATAACCGCCATCACTTCTGCGACAACTACTATTATTACTATCACTACTATTACAACCTATTATGTCTACTATTACTACTACTACTATCACTACTACCATTACTTCTAGTACTATTACCATTACTACAAATACTGCCATTTATACTTCCACTTCCATTTATACTCAATGGATTTTGGTTATCCATGAACAACCTGTTTCACTGAAATAGTTCCTGAACTAACGTGAAAGTTCATCGGTTCATTACGCTAGTAAAGACTCAAGTCAGGTGACTAATATTATTAATGTTATAACTTCAGAGGGCAAAAAACTCCACACACATTTTTATCAATCATCTTATCTTGAAGTATCATCACATTATTTCGTATTAATCGCTCACTTCATGTCTGAATATTTTTAATCTTCATATTCTGAATAACATCTTTGTCCTTGATGATTGAGACACTTATGCAGCATATGAGAATCTTTATTCAGGAAACGTTTCGCCACACAGTGGCTTCATCAGTCCAATACAAAGAGGAAGGCGTAAGTAGAGGAGGAGTATAAGGTAATCAGTCCCTCAGCCTGGAGTCGATGTGTTCAGTCCATCAATCTTGTAGAATGTACAGCATAGGGCCGTAGACGTGGCTTATATACTGTAGTGAGGTGAGGTGAAGCAGGCGGAGGCGGGGTCATAGTGGTACCATCCACTAGTCGAAGTAGGTCTTTGTCCAGAGGTTGAACAAGTGTTAAAGAATTCTTTGTAACAAGATCCCATGATCTTTGTCCTTGCTATCAGATGGATAAAATAGTGAGTATTCTGAGTCTTTCGTCATGTGGTTTTTTTCCTAATGAAGGTTCGGGCTTCGTTCCCCTTCTTGGAATCTTTATTTATTTTCGCCTTTCAAGCAGTTTAAAGATTAAACTGCAGAGCAAGCGTCATAAATAAGATAATATTGCTTCTAAAACCTTGACCATGCTGCTCACCGATAGACATTGGTTATGACTACAAGATCTTTCTTTTGTGTGTGTGTGTGTGTGTGTGTGTGTTTGTGTGTGTGTGTGTGTGTGTGTGTGTGTGTGTGTGTGTGTGTGTGTGTGTGTGTGTGTGTGTGTGTGTGTGTGTGTGATCTTCCAAAGTCTCCGAGTACTGTATCAAACTATCCAGGTAGCATTAGATACTAACACATTCATCTTTGTATGCAGCATACTTTCCAGATTTTGTTACCTGTAAATTTTGCTTTTTTTCAGAAGATAATCCAATTTCTCGATCATGTGTTTAAAATGACAAAAAAGATTGCGGCAATAACCGATTCTGGGAAATTGTTGGTTACGTCTAGCCAGCGTTTGGGCACTTCTCCACTCAATATGACTCGCTGTTTCTTATTGGCCAGCAGTCTTTGATGTGGTGCCTCGTCAAAGACTTTCTAAAAATTTGGATATAAAATATGTTCCGACATTTTTATTTCCGTCATTTCTTTTATAATTTAAGGGTTTTTGTATAATTTCTGGTCATGATCCATTGTTATGAAATCTATGGGGATTTCCAGTTACTAAATTGTTTAGTTTGTTCCAACGCACTGGATGTATCCCATAGGCAAGGTGACCTAAAAAGAATAGCGAAAGTTTTTTTTTTTTTTTTAATTTAGTAATTTATACAGGAGAAGGGGTTACTAGTCTCTTGTTCAAGGAATTTCAGTTACCTCTTACGACACGCATGGCTGACGGAGGAAGAGTTCTTTTCCACTTAGAAAATTTGTTACGCTGTCGTTAATTAGTCCCCATTTGTTTACTCGAAATTAACATTAAGCTAATAAGACAATACTTTACAGTAAACATCTTCATCAAATAATGTGTTAAACAATTCGTCCAGCCTTATTAATTTGTTGATGTTCAACTTCTCTAGATATTTTAATGAGACAAAGCCGTTAATTTCACTAAAATATATTTTATCACATTCTGGTCCTGCAAAGAATCTTTGCAGTCTGGTATTATTTTTATCTTGTTCATTTGTATACACAAAACTGAAAGCTATGATGAACAACGAAGCCATTTGCTGCAGTATCTTATTCTGCCGTTGTTGTTACTACGTTATAGTTGCTATCAGCTTTGTTACCTCTGATGCTGTGTATGACACAACTGAAATAAAAGTTTTCAGCTTCTTATTATTCTCTGGCTTTTTCTCTGAAGCTTTATCTAGTTAGTATTGTCCTCGGGGTTACCAATCTTCCTGCCTGTGCTTCAGATTATACAAGACTACGGTACTTACCATCTACTAATATGTTGAGGGACTGATTACCTCGCTTTTATATATACTTCAACAGTCTTCACGTTATGTCCTTGTATTTATAAAGCCACTGGATGGCAAAAAGTCTATAAATTAAAGATACTCGGATGTTTCACATGTCTAATCGTTCGTCTTGTCGGTATTGTATACCAGTCATACATTATTTGTATTTCTTAGTTACGTTATGGATCTCGGCTAATTATCTTGTTCCTAATCTTTTTTTTTTTTTCGTATGCTATCTTTTTCGACATTAAACTTTTCCATTACATTTTGGATTAATATTTCCTTGATGGTTTGGTGCATCCTATGAAAGTTTGCTGTCCGGTGCTTGGGATCTGCCATAAAAGTATTATTTTAGTCCGATAATGTTGTTTACATACTCCCCTAGTTTCTCTTATCTCTCTTGACTGGATGAGGTCATAATCCTGGGTCAGGATAAGAGGCAGTTTAGTATTCCCGCAATTATAGACGTAACAACCGGTGCTATTTATCCGCATTCAGTCATGTCAGTAAGCCTGATACCATTAGTGTTCCTTTAATATTTTTTTCCGGTATATATATTACGGTTGTTAAAGTTTCTCATTGAAACTACTACTGCTGCTATTTAACTTCTTATAACTGAGTTCGATTTTCCTGACTTTGGGAGGAGGGACGATAAACTCCTCCAGTATAATTTATCGTTATTGTTGCTCAGAATATCGAAATATATGAAGTTGTAATCTTCATTTTGTTTCCTGAACTTTAATAGCAGTTGGTGTATTAAATTCAAAATTCATATGTATAAAATAGAGAAAGTCAAAACACTTAATACAATTCTGCAAATACCATGGCTAGTTAATCAGTCACACGAAAAACTAGTTAACCTGAAAACTAGTTTCAGTAACCTAAACAAGCGTTCGTTAGGTGCATCCCAGAGTATACAGCACCAGCATGGAACAGCAGCCTTATTAAGAATATTAAGAAACTAAAGGGGATCAGATATTTACAAGAAGACTGATACGTGAGTTTTGGAAAAGTGACAACGAGGAGAGATTTATGAAACTCAAATTAACAACAGTGGTAGAGAGGAGAGCCGAGGGAATCATGGCTATGGCATACAGAATATTCAAAATGTAAATAGTTAAATAAGAACATTCCGTTAGACTGATCCTCAATGGTAAAGCTGGGAGCTGGAATACAACCCTCGCTGCAACAACTTTGTGAATGCATATACGTGCATTCAGAAGTGTCCCCAAAAAAATTAATACAAAAAATAAAACGCCTGGGGAAAAGTTTGGAAATTCATTGGCAAACCACTTTCTTTCATTCAGTAACCCAGCCAGAATCCCAGTCCAGAAAAAAAAAACATCCTTGCATTCAGAGAAAAAAGAAAATCAAATCTGTATAAGTGTTCGCGGACAGACAGATGGCGTAGAGGGGGGAAATAAATCGCTTTCATTTTTAACCGGAAAATAGCAAAAGAAGAAAAAAAAGAAATCCATTTAATTCCGTTTTTGGATAACCTCTTGATGCTTTTTGAATTTCCGCCTCAATCAGGAACGTCGGCCACTCAACACGCTACATTAGCAGCCGTAAATATTGCCAAATTTTGCAAATGCAAATCTTGCGATGCTCGAACCAAGAAGTGGTGAGGGTAAAAACGGCGTGAATGTTTGTCATCTGGTGAGGGTGGGAGGAGAGTGATAAAGAAAGGCATGGGAGGGAACGGGAGAGCATAAAAGAGTACGTGTTAGGGTGTTTGTAGGAGGGGGTAACTAAGAGAATGTCAAATGAATTCATGAAGTGGGGGAATAGAAGGGAGGAGGAGAGGTTGAGCATAAAGAAAGATGAGAATAAGAGTGGATGAGGAAGGTTAAACGAAGGATACGAAAAGAAGGAATGAACGAGGGCGAGAGACAGAGACTGTTATGTAGAGGGAGGGAGGAAGGAAGAGAACTCGCGAAAATAATTCCGAGAAGAATAAGTCGAATTTGAGTGCGAGTTAAGTGTGGGTGCAAATTGTGTTAGTTAAATAGGTTAGGTTAAATAAGACTCGTCAGGAAACAGGACGAGCGTTCCCTGATGCTGATCTTAATCATGACCAGCCACTGGAACTTAGGGTCATCTAACCTAAGCCTTCCACTGGTCTACCGGTCCACCCCTTTAAAGTTTGATGAGTGAGCGTGTAAGTTAGGTAAGTGGAGTACAGGAGTTAGATGAGCATGAATGTGAGTTAAACAATTCTTGGATTGAGTTAGATGAGTGCAAGAGTGAGTTACGAGAGTTTAAAATAGAGGAGTGTGGGTATAAGGTAAGAGGAGTGTGGGCGTCAAACGAGTAAGGCGAGAAAAATGAGTTAGATTAGCTGTTGGAATAAGCTGGAATGGCGTAAGAGTGAAATAGACAAAGTATCAGAACATATTTGTTTACAGGGCCATCAGTGGAGAAGAAACCCTTTAGCTAATCTTTTTCAAACTCTCTACAAACATTCTTCAAAGCTATGAAATATACTTAAAATAAATTTGAACTAAGCTCAAATTTTAAAGCTCGGAGAGAATGTTAATATAATGTTAGACAATATGATATTACCTTGGCATTATTTCTTGTTTAAAAATGTTTAAGACATTGTTTTAATATATTATGACGTATTGCTTATCTTCTCAGTTCAGCTAATTAACCAAATGATGTATAAAACTTGGAAAATAATATTGAAAAAAGTTCAATGAAGTCCTTTGTACTTTAAGTGTTCGTAGAATTACTCGTTGTTGTGTTAGGTAAAAGAAGACGTGTATAACTAAGTGATATTTTATTGCTACAACGTCTCTCTCCAGGAGCTTCGTTAAGTTGTGGCAAGCAGTACAAAGATACGTAGGGTACATAGGTAATAAACTGTTTATGCAGCACTTATACTTATTCAGTACTTATGAAGAAAATCAAACCATACCACGGATGGGGTTGGAACCCGCGATCAGTCTCAAAACTCCAGACCGTCGCGTTATGATATGGTTTGTTTGCAATCGTGTCATTACGATTTCGTGAGTCATGTTCAGTACTTACGTTTATGCAGTAATTATGCCTATATAGTGTTTATCCTTTTGCTTTGCTTACGTTTATGCAGTCTTGTGCATTTTTACATCACTTTCGTACCTATATATATATATACCCTCTATGAACTTGTATTGTTTTTCATGGTTTAACCGAGCAAAATGGTGCTTCAGTGAAATTCCACATTAGTTGCACATCTCTCCTTTTGCCTAACAGATTTCATATTGTATGCAAGTTTCCATTTGAATTCTCGTATGCGTGTTTCATTCGTATTAAGTATGGTTTTCGGGAATAACAGTCATACACGAATTTTACATACATTACCTTTATGGCCTACAAATTTTGCCATCCTATTTTACTTTGGCATCCACTGAAAGTAAATTTCTATTGAGAGTGCCATAAATTTTTTGCTTCCTCCAAGGTGGGATATATAGTGGCATGAGATATCTACACGAAAGTAAATGAGAGACAAGTGCAGTGACATGGCGCATTTACTGACAACTTTTTACCCACACAGAGAACTTCATCAACTCACAAACTGATAAACATAGTAAAGGAGGATAAACAATATATATATATATATATATATATATATATATATATATATATATATATATATATATATATATATATTTAATATTTTTTTGGGGGGGTCCACCTCTGGTGTAAATTGTGGGACCCATAGCCTCGGAGAAGTGGATAAAAAGGCTTCAAGGAGGAATATTTGGATTTCTTCCTGAAGCCGTTTGAATATTCCACTTCCCCTACCACCCCATCTTTTAAACTATTTTTTTTTACCAATAGGAATATTTTATTACATGGCATAGAAGATTTAAGAGATACATTGTTAATATAAAGGTGGCATATACGGTACATGTTGTTACGTGTGTATCACTGATTATAGGGCGAAAATCTCATCCAGCTCCTTAGAGCTGGGGCGTGTGCCCAAAATGCAGCAGGCATTACCCCTTTGAACAGCCGCACTGAGCCGCTGGAACAGAAAACTAGCTGCCCTGGGATCCCTAGTTACCCTGATGAGTCTTTTTCCCAGCTCCTTAAGGAAATTAGATGCACTCTTTCCCCATGAGCCAAGGGTCTCTGAGCCTATGGGAACAAACATATAATGATGGGCAAGTTCTCCATATTTTCTAGACTTTTGGGACTCCCTGAAGCTGGCAGCTGCCCCTCCTTCCTCCCTGGTGTATTGGAGATAGGTATCAGCCAAGGTAGATGCACATGTATAGTCCCACACCACCTGCTTCCCATCTGTCCAGGCTTGAAGGGTGATACCATCTGGACGCTTCTGGCTGCCATCAGATCTGCATAGTTGGGGTGGCTCCCTTACTGCTGGGCATCCAGCTGTTGTGAGGCTCCTCTTGATAATGTTATTAACCTCCTCATGTCTTGCAATCTTTCCCTCGGATTTACGGCACACAAGACAATGGTACCCGAATCGGTCTGCTGCTTCACTGCCACAAATACACCTGTGTTCGGCGAGAATAGGGGCGGCAAGTCGAAGGGCAACACCAATGCGGATGGTCTGTGGGTCAAGGCGTGTGCCAAGGCTGGAGTTGGGAACAGCCAACAGAAAGTCCCCAGCATGAGGGGCTCTCACTGCCAGCAGGCGGGCTCTATCCTTCCCTGACACACTCTGAAGCATTGTTGAGGCAATATTTTCCACTATTGGACCATCCCAGTGCGATTGTTTGTAGTTGTTGGGGGGAGCAGGTCTGGTTTCAGAGCCCGTTAGATTATCCCAGATCATTGCTCCGTCAATGAATTTTTGGTCCTGGACTCCAATCTTGTCCCTAAGATGTTCAGGGAGAATCGCTGTTACAAGCTCTCTGGATGCAATACACGAGGACAGAAAAGCAGGTAACGCAATCTGTGATGACTTGCGGACACCAATGCCTCCTAGTCTGACTGGAAGTGTAGCTTGGTTCCACTGCCCGTCTTCTAGAGTAAGGTTAAGTACTTTCGTAAAAATCTGCCTCAGAATACTGTCATATTCGTGCAGTATAGGGTTATCATATGAAGGTGCACATCTTAGGAAATATGTCAACCTGGGCAGACTCAAGCACTTTGTGAGAAGGTACAAGGCATCGTGGGTGTCCAGATTGCCTATTCGTTGTTCCATTCTCCTTAACTCTTCCAATTTCTTCCTGAGAATTGTGTCAATGGCATTGCTTCCCAGAGGTGCTCCTAGCAAGACGCTATTTGTGGGGGCAATGACTGCTGCTCCTGGTAGTTTTGATCTCACTGCATTTATCACTTGTTGACTGACTGAGATGATTTCACATTTGGATGGATTCAGGATGAGACCCATTTCCTGTCCCCGTGTCATTACCTGTGTAAGGTCATGTAGGAGGGACTCTTTTGTACCTGCTAGTGTGCCATCATCTAGGAACCAGATGTTTAGCTCGCTGGTTAGTCTGACTGTGATTTCCCTAACTGCTATACAGAAGAGAAATGGTGCAAGAGGATCTCCTTGTTGGACACCCTCCGATGATGTGATTTCATGCTCTCCAAAGAGAAGCATTGATTCCTTGCTATACCCAGCTGAAACAAAAGGGAAGAGACCAGGGAAATGTTCTTGTACTGTTGCTAATACCACGTCTCTTTTCAGGAGATTGAACGCATTCTTGAAATCTAATTTTACCACTGCATTGTCCTCAGGCAGGTTGTTGATATACGCCCTTGTTGCATGAACCGCTGCTTCACTTCCTTGAGAGACCCCAAAGCCAAGCTGGTTTGGTTGAAGCATCATGGCTGCCTGTGCACGAATACTTCGGACAGCAGCTTTGGACACGAGGCGGCGTAACGTGTTGCCTACTGCAATTGGCCGAATTCCTTCATCCTTCTTTTTAAGTGCACAAAGTGTTGCACCAAAAAAGAAAGGTCTAATTTCATCAGGAATCAGACCAGCCAAGGAATTGTTGACGAACCTGGTGATCTCTGAAAGCAGTGTCTCTGCAATTTCCCCAATAACTGGATTAACCATTTCCTTTAAATGCTGTGGCCTTATTCCAGTGTAACCCCCAGCAGAGCCAGATGGGAATGACATTATTGCTTTGTAAATGTCTGAGTCTTCCACAATCAATGGTTCCATAGTGGGGACAGAGTTGTTGGAACTGTTGGTGCCACTGGTTTCCCTGGCAGGGTGCTTTCCTCTAAGTGCTTCAGCAGTGTCAGCATCCCTGGGAGCAACTGTATCTTCACTGGTAATAATTCTGATTGCCCCCACTGTGTTGCCCTCTTCAATTTTCTTGCTCACCTGGACTCTGACTTTTTCACTGTCAGTAGAGTGAGTGGGGGTTCTGCCTCTCCCTTTTTTGTGTTGACGGGGAAGGCGAATGAGGTTATCAACTCTAGGAAAATCTCTTAAGGATTTAATTATCATTGAGGCTAGCCTCTTTCCCCTTCTTTCCGGCACAGCTAAGCAGACATTGCCAAAAAGTAGCAAGTTGTGCCATGCCTTGATGGTTGGTGGAGCATTTAAGATAGTGGAACCATCGTTTACTTTTTTCAGGAGGTCTGTAAGTTTCCCAGCTGCGTGTGGACGGGCTGCTTTGGGAATATGTGTGAGTGTCCTCGTACCTGTTGCTTTAATTGCTTCCAAGAGATTGTCTGATGAGATGAAATCTGTTGGAGTGGGTTCAGGTGCCTGAGGTGGCTCTGGATCATCACTTTCCACAGGAGGACATCCTGAACCAGGGCAACTACCGTGTTTGCGGAGGAAACCATTAGAGTTGAGACAACGAAGCTGTAAGCATGACCGACACTTGCCTCTCCTAGTATTGCCAGCCGTGCCATTTCCCTGGGTGCTTGCTTCCTCCTGGTTGGCATCCATCTGCTAGACTAGACAATAGGAGTGGAATATGACATGCTGGGTGGGTATGGTGCGTGGAAGGTAGTAAACTTGACCGTGGTGGCCTGGTGGAGTTTGAGGGGCCGGGAGGGGAAGGGGAAAACTTCCCCTGGGAATTAGGTGGGGGAGGCGCAGGTTGAGTGGGGTTATCCCGGGGAGTACAATACACATGGACTTGCACACTATATATTGCTCACACTGTCTTACAATACACATAACTTTATTTGTTTCCCATGTACACTATGAACAATGTGGGTATGGGCACTGCTGAACCAATGTGTTCACTCACCATCTAGTTACACATCCCACCTCTTCCACCCACCCCCGTGACGTGGGGGTGGATGCACTGACTGGTCACTCCCTCGTTAACATTAATTTCACATTGTTTTTCCATAACATATGCCTCTAAATAGTCCATGCATCGACACAATCATTTCCAAGTTAACTGGAAGCATGGTGCATGGTGCTGGATATAGATGTTTTTATAAGAGCTTTAAGAGGTTTGTATGTACGATAATCTAGGCCGGTACTCACACAGTGTAGGCCTTATACTCCCCCACCACTCCACTGGCCGTCTTCCTCACTACCACCACTCACCAACATTCACAAACTGCAGAACACTTCCACAATTTACCTTGAAACGGTGCACTGAAATGTCTTCTCGCTTCACTGGAATCTTCCCAGAGTATTCACAATAAGTCCTGCTGAGTCTTAACCTGGTCAGCCTCGTTGATCCGGAGTTATAATTGAAAATCCCGCAGCTAGCCCGCCACACGTCTTGCCATGCCAGCGCATGGCAAATATATATATTATATATATATATATATATATATATATATATATATATATATATATATATATATATATATATATATATATATATATATATATATATATATATACACAATGTCGTGCCGAATAGGCAGAACTTGCGATCTTGGCTTAAAAAGCAACGCTCATCTTGCCATATAGGACAAGTGAAAATTTGTGTATGCAATAATTTCGCCAAAATCATTCTGAACCTAACGAAAAAAATATATTTCACTGTGTTTGTTTAGTAGTAAATTATTGTAAACAAATCTAAAATATATTTAGTTGGATTAGGCTAAAATAAATTGCGCTTGTTATAATAAGGTTAGGTAAGTTTTCTAAGATTCTTTTGGTGCAAAATTAAATTTTTTTACATTAACATTAATGAGAAAAATATATCTTTAAACGTATAAGAGAAAATTTTCGAAAGGACTTAATTTTAAATGAGTTCTTGCTAATTGACCAGTTTTACATATTCGGCACGACATTATATATATATATATATATATATATATATATATATATATATATATATATATATATATATATATATATATATATATATATATATATATATAATGTCGTGCCGAATAAGTAAAATTTGCGATTTTGGCTTAAATAACGCACTTCTTGCCGAATAAGACAAGCGAAATTTTGTGTACGCAATAACTTCGCAAAAATCGCTCTGAACCTAATGGAAAAAAATATTTCATTGTGTTTGTTTATTATTAAATTATTGTAAACTTGTATAAAACATGTTTAGTTGGATTAGGCTTAATTAAATTGCGCTTGTTATAATAAGGTTAGGCAAGTTTTCTAAGGTACTTTTGGTATAAAATCAATACTTTTTATGTTAACATAAATGAAAAAAAATCTTTAAATGTATTAGACAAAATTTTAGAAAGGACTTAATTTTAAACGAGTTCTTGCTGAGTGACCAGTTTTACCTATTAGGCACGACATGTATATACTGAATTATAATAATGTAGGTAGAATTACCAAAATTATGTTAAGTAAAAGAACACATGTTCAACTAATGGGACATTTTTTATTGTGGTAACTTTTCTCTCTCCAGGAGCTTTGTCAAGCCGTAACGACGTGACATAGCGTTTACCTAACATTACTGAATTACTCTGGAATTACGTTCCCATAACCACTCAATAAAATGATTTCCTTTTATTGAGTGGTTATGGGAACTGCAGTGTATTCCGCAGGTGTTTCTAAGGTTGCTGTGCTATCATACTGGAGTGCAGAAATTAGTTCGTGGAATCTCTGGATTTCTCGCTTACAGTTAATCCGTCAGATAGTGTATTCCCTGATGGTGGTGGTGTTTGTGTCTGGTGATATCCTTGACAACACCGGTGTCAGTGGTGGCTATGTTGAGTTTGTTATTAATACGAGTCTTGGATGTAGTTATGTCAATAGATTGTTTGGTAACACTAACACTTTGTATTTCTTCAACGGCGTCGTCTTCAGTCTTTGTTTATTTACGTTTATATTGTAATTTTTAATGGAGTGTTGAAGGCAACGTAGGTTAGTGAAGATTTTTCTTGGAAATAACTTTCTTTTTAAAATATATTCGCTATTGCAGATAAGAGCTCTTAGAAAAACCTCCCGAGAACACCATTTGTGGCTCTGGTATCGTCGTGTGAGTAAAAGTGAAGAAGATAATGTTGGTTGTTAGGTATCTGATAAACCTTGAAACGAACTTCGTTGACGGATTTACAAAGCATCTAAGAAAGAAAATGCATCGTTCATATCAATCTCAAGGGTAAATTGCATTTAAGGCTCTCTACCAGACTAAGTTTGAAATAAGTATGTCGTCCACATAAGAAGCCAGTTGATGTGGGGAATGATGGAAGAAAAGCATTCAGCTTCAAGACGTTTCACATATAGAGCTTTACAAGGATTACACGTTAAGGAAAAAGCTATTGGTAAACCGTAGAGTTGTCAGAAGACGAAATATTCGAAGGAGAAAAACTAGCAATCTCGCATTCTTTTCTTCCTCCAGTTTCCATGTGTAACTTGTCTATTACCAGCGACTTCAAATTTGCAGCGTTAGTGTATTTTACTTACAAGAAGAGATGGATTGTAACTGGGCTGTTGAGGTGCAAATTTTTGCCCCCTTTTCTTACACTGACATAATGCAGCACTTTCTGTGCGATTCCTTGAAAGCTTTCAATGACCATCTTCAAACTTTCAACACTAATATATTCTTCTTAGAGGAGAAATTGTCAATGGATAGTGTATGTGCTAATTTGCATTATCTTAGTTTTTCTGTGTTCTTACTTGAAGATGAATCTTATGAATCGAGTGATGATTCTAACTTAATCGAAAATTCATTTTAAATTTAGGCTGCGTAGATGTAAATTTGATGATTTACCTACATAGTTAAATACAATGAAATTATTTATGTTAATGTAATAACTGGAGAATAACTCGTCTGATTGGCTTCAAACTTTTAGTGCCGGGATATTTTGCTCAAAGAAAAGTTCCTTTTCGCTATTTTTATTAAACAAATTGAGATATTAGTTTTTGTGCTCTTACTGAAGAATTCCTCATCAGATAGTAGTGCTTTGGTAGACCGAATACTTTAATAAGGTCCAGGACCTGTAGCTCAGTATCTTACTGAGGTCCAGAAGTTCAGGAGCTGTAGCTGATTACCTTCAAGGTTCTCAGGCCCTGAAGTTAAAGATTGAGACACTTATGCAACATATGGGAATCTTTATTCAGGAAACGTTTCGCCACACAGTGGCTTCATCAGTCCAATACAAAGCAGAAAGGTGTAAGGAGAGGAAGAGTTTGAGGTAATCAGTCCCTCAGCCTGGAGTCGATGTGATCAGTCCATCAATCATTCTACAAGATTGATGGACTGAACACATCGACTCCAGGCTGAGTGACTAATTACCTCAAACTCCTCCTCTCCTTACACCTTTCTGCTTTGTATTGGACTGATGAAGCCACTTTGTGGCGAAACGTTTCCTGAATAAAGATTCCCATATGCTGCATAAGTGACATAATCTTCAACTTGTCGGTTTTTCAAACCATTCATCACATCTGAAGTTAAACACTGAAGTCAGTGTTAGAATTCTTCAAATTCTTCTAACACAGTTACACATATCAGTAATAAAATCCATAGTAATAGCAAACAACCCTCAGTGGCCCAAGAACTTCAGCTCAAGCATGTCAAACCCCGCTCACTTTGGTTGCTTGATTCTTGTAGGATTAAGTGGCCCAGTGGGCTAGAGCGTCATGTGATATTCGCTCACCATGGGGCGGGGCAAAACGGGTTAGTCCTCGGCTAGTTGCAATGTTGTTATTGATTAAATACCACTCGTGCGTGGTAATAATAATAATAATAATAATAATAATAATAATATATATATATATATATATATATATATATATATATATATATATATATATATATATATATATATATATATATATATATATATATATATATATATATATGCAAAGAATAGAGAAATATCAAGCGAAAGCGCTTGGAATTTCTCTATTCTTTCAGAGTGGTTGTTTTGCATATTCTGAAATCACCTGTTTACTGTGATCTTATTGCGCATATATATATATATATATATATATATATATATATATATATATATATATATATATATATATATATATATATATATATATATATATATATATATATATAATTTACCAAGCTGCGGCAAGCCAGGGCTCGACCCCACGACATATTCTTCTGCCTCAAGAGGCAACACAACGTACATTTCACCTAACCACTGACATGTACGTTGTGTTGTCTCTTGAGGCAGGACAGTGTGTCGTCGGGGCGAGCCCTGGCCCGCCGCAGCTTCGTAAATGATTCAAAATCTCTTGTGCCGTGATTTCATTGCTCTCTCTCTCTCTCTCTCTCTCTCTCTCTCTCTCTATATATATATATATATATATATATATATATATATATATATATATATATATATATATATATATATATATATATATATATATATATATGTCGTGCCGAATAGGCAGAATTCGCGATCTTGGCTTAAATAGCAATGCTCATCTTGAAATATAGGACAAGTGAAAATTTGTGTATGCAATAATTTCGCCAAAATCATTCTGAACCTAACGAAAAAAATGTATTTCACCGTGTTTAGTATTAAATTATTGTAAACAAATCTAAAATGTATTTAGTTGGGTTAGGCTAAAATAAATTGCGCTTGTTATAAGGTTAGGTAAGTTTTCTAAGTTCCTTTTGGTGTAAAATTATAAATTTTTACATCAACATTAATGAAAAAATATATCTTTAAACGTATAAGAGAAAATTTTCGAAAGGACTTAATTTTAAATGAGTTCTTGCATATTCGGCACAATATATATATATATATATATATATATATATATATATATATATATATATATATATATATATATATATATATATATATATATATATATATATATATATAAATGTTACATTTTTTAAACTTCTAAAGGGACGACATTTCATCGCAGAATGCGCACTACTTTTCATTGTCAGATGCTACTAGGAAAAGAGTTAGTTAATAATTAATTGTTTTTAGATGTTATCATCCACCTTGCTACCTTGATCCACAAGCCGGTAAACTGATCTTTATGAAGCTCCTGGAAATGGTTATCCCAAGTCAGGAGATGCGATAAAAGTTCTTAGCTCTGATGTTTTACTGGCGGAAATTTGAGTTAAGATTAATTTTCTGAATTTATTGCAGGTGGAAAATGTCAGTGACGCAAAAATGATCTTAGATAAATGTATTAGACACTTTGTGCATGGTATAGGTTTATGGCAGATTATTTTGTTGAAAATCCCAGGATCTCTTTATCAAAAAGTAAATACACACACACACACACACACACACACACACACACGCACACGCAAACACACGCACACACACACACACAGGATGTTCCAGAGATGGGACACAGAAAAAAGGGATCACAATTGGAAGTTGAAGACTCGTATGAGTCAAAGGGACTTAGGAAGTATTTCTTCAGTCATAGAGTTGTCAGGAAGTGGAATAGTCTGGCAAGTGACGTAGTGGAGGCAGGAACCATACTTAGTTTTATGACGAGGTATGATAAATCTTATGGAGCAGGGAGAGAGAAGACCTACTAGCGTTCAGTGAAGAGTCGGGGCCCGGAACTGTGACTCGAACCCTGGAACCACAAATTGGCGAGTATTCACGAAAACTTACGACACAACAAAAATACATCTCAATTTATATTAATTTATATTATTAATTTTGATAAATTGAACGGAAACAAACATGAACAGTGTTTCTGAAAGGCAACTGTGTATTTGTTTACCCAAAAAAAAAAAAAATACACATTTGTGAAATTTGAGAATTTGCAATAAATGGTTATTATTAAAAAAAAATTTTTTGATGTAAAAGACATTTTGCAACATTATTGGCTTATATTATAATTATTAATATTATTATCATGGGGGAGCGTTAAACCCGTAAGAATTATACAGCGCCTGTCTGGTTGGGGGAATAGAAGGGATTCAGGCTAAATTTAGGGAACTGGAGCACAGAGCCAATTTCCTAGATCAAGAGCCCCTCACCAGTTTCAAAGAACCTCCCATGAAGGGAAAATGAAGAGAATGTGTAGTGAATTTGGTGTATGTCTGACATTTCTTTAACACTTCAGAGTGGTACATCATATCTCCCTGTTATATTGATTCAAAATTTGCAAATAATGACCATTAATGTTCTGTAGCAATCCAAAACTTCATGTTTTTTTTTTTTCTAAGACACTCAAATGCTTTAAATCTGAAGTCGATCTGAAAAGTCATCTCAAGATTTTACACTAAAACTCCTGTAGGCTGCATATTTAGTGTTTTTATAGAATATTAAAATATACAGTGGTATGTAAGAAATAAAAAGCGTGACTTTAAATATAACAAAAATACCACACAGAATAGAAAGAAATAAAACCTGAATACTTTCATGTGCTTACATATATTTGGAGGAATAGGATGTTACATTTCATGGTGTCAGGGAGAGAATTAGAATGAGTCATGAACACTGCCAGTAATAGGCTCTCCGCGCAGCTAGGAAAAACATTAGGTTCCTATTTCAGGGGGGGGGTCGGAAATAGAAATGAGAAGCTATCGCTGCCGTTCACTAAAAAAAGAGAAAAATTTATAATACTGAAGTGGGTCCCAATTCCAGAACAAGAGAAAGGAAAATATAGTCTAAATTTTAGGTTGTCATTCCTGGCGGCCAGATGGGTAAATAAAAGGCCCAATTCGTAGCCACAAAAAAAATGGAAACCCAATACGAAGCAGCTAAAAAAAATTGCTGTCCCAATTAGAGCAGACCGAAAGAGAAATAGGAGTTCCCATTCCGCACAGCTAGACTTACTGTGCAGGGCTTCATGTTCAAGTTAAATTGGGTAGTGGCTGCTCCAGCCAACTGATGGGGAGAAACCCTAACAGGACGCAGCTGGGAACTCTGATATTGGCCAAGCAGAGCAGCAGCGTCTTCATGGATCACTGTTTGAAGGGAAGGAGGGGGAGGCGGTGTGAAGGGAAGACGGAGGGGAGGTCGAGGAGGTGAGGGTTGCTAGGGTTGGAGTGTTGGTAGTGGGAGTGGTGTGATGCTTCGGCAGGAGTGGTGGTGTGAAATTGCGCAGGACCATGAGGGTGGTGAATGGCGATGAGTGTGAGGGGTAGTGATGGTGAGCTGGTGATGTTTTGTGGAAATGATAGTGTGTGTGGGGGGGAGGTGAGAGTGTAAATCACATGTTGGAGTGAAAGGGTGTATAAGAGACAAGAGGTAAAGTTTGAGAGTTGTGTGTTTGCATCTTTGTATACATATATATGCCTGTGTACAGTCGCCTGATTGTGGTTGTGGAGGCTGAGTCTCGAAACCTGGCGCCGCTTGTTATTTACTCAATGTCAAATTTGAATTCCTATCACACCTGCTTTTAAAACTGGGTATGGAATCTGCCTCCAACTCATCCTCATCCAGTTCCTTGTCCAAGTTACCTTATTCTTTTAAAAAAATCTTTGTCTGCCTACAATATGATAAAAATTAATGAAGGAAGACAGAAAAAAAACCTTCAAGAAAGTTTAGGCAGACTTCATGAATGGTCCAAAAATGTAGCTGCTAGATTCCACTCCCTTTGGATGCTCTGATGCTAATGGCAGGCGGAGAAAATCTACTAGAAAAAAATATCAACTAGGAAAGGAAATAACTCTAAACATTGCTTAAAAAAGGACTTTGAAACACAATCTCTAGAAAGTTTACCTCTTCAGGGAACATCATCTACACTGCCTTTCCTTGGGTGTAACCTGATTACCTTCTATTGCAAATGCACTATTCGACCTCTAAGGATTTAATTCTCCCTCTTGCATATAACAGTAATCTAGTAAGTTCAGAAAGTGTGTCCAGATTATTCCTGCAGTAGTGAAAAGAAACTAAAGAAATTAAGTTTCACTTTAGAGCGAAATGGTTAGAAATATACGAGCGTGACCAATAAGATACACAGAGGCCGACAAAATAAAAACGATGATACTATTTTGCGTGGAAGTGACTAAAACAATACCCCACTTTCCAAGGCAAAATCCCAGATTAACAATGAAGATGTTGGGAAATACTCCTGTGTAAATGCAGTGGAAACAAAGAGCGATTAAATGTAAAGATGGCGGAGTTATCCTCGAAAAGTACATGTGAATGGGCCTTAGTTGTACTAGCTAACTGATTATCCCGTCGAAAAATGGGCCCGATAGTACATTTCTATATCTGTTAGATTGTATACAAACACACAAAACTAGCCAAATGTTTGTCGGCAAGCGCCTTTTATGAACGTTAACTAAAATACACACACACACACACACACACACACACACACTGGAGGCGGGAACCATACATAGTTTTAAGGCGAGGTATGATAGAGCTCATGGAGCAGGGAGAGAGAGGACCTAGTAGCAATCAGCGAAGAGGCGGGGCCAGGAGCTATGACTCGACCCCTGCAACCACAAATAGGTGAGTACAAATAGATGAGTACACACACACACACACACACACCTACACACACACACCTACACACACCTACATACACACAGGCCTAGTGTCTAATCGACATGTGCCTAGGACAAAATGGTAACTAACTAACACACACACATGTTCTACAAACAGTTTCTCTCTTTAAAAAGAATAGAAAACGAAATGAAAAAGGGAGGGGAGGAAAAGGCGACAGAATATTTCCTCATTAATATTCTCATTAGGAAGCCAATTTTACTTCAGAGATGATAAATGAGTGACAGGGACTAATTTCGAGTCTTGGGTCAGGGCCACGTTGACGTAATTTAGGTGGAGAGACAGGTGGAGAGAGAGACAGGTGTAGAGAACTTGTGTTGGAGATGAGAGGAGCTGGGTTGATGGGAGATGGGAGGAGCTGGATTGATGGGAGATGGAAGGAGATGGATGGAGCTGGGTTGATGGGAGATATGAGGAGATGGGTTGATGGGAGATGGGAGGAGCTGGGTTGATGGGAGATGGGAGGAGCTGGGTTGATGGGAGAGGGGGGAGAAGTTAGGAAGTTGGCGATGATTAGGTAGGAACTGGATTGAGATGTGAGGAATAGCGAAACGGACGGACAAGTGTGGAGCATTAAAAATTGGTATGAAAAAGGTGAAGTGGACTGATGAAGTGAGAGAGAGGGAGAGAGAAGCGAAGATAAAGCGAGCAAGAGTGTACATGAGATCAAACAAATACCATTTTGTTAATGAATAGGTTATCTGCTGCATAAATCACTAATATATATTTAATTTTTATTATAACACTGGCCGATTCCCACCAAGGCAGGGTGTCCCGAAAAAGAAAAACTTTCACCATCATTCACTCCATCACTGTCTTGCCAGAAGGGTGCTTTACACTACAGTTTTTAAACTGCAACATTAACACCCGTCCTTCAGAGTGCAGGCACTGTACTTCCCATCTCCAGGACTCAAGTCCGGCCTGCCGGTTTCCCTGAACCCCTTCATAAATGTTACTTTGCTCACACTCCAACAACACGTCAAGTATTAAAAACCATTCGTCTCCATTCACTCCTATCAAACACGCTCACGCATGCCTGCTGGAAGTCCAAGCCCCTCGCACACAAAACCTCCTTTACCCCCTCCCTCCAACCTTTCCTAGGCCGACCCCTACCCCGCCTTCCTTCCACTACAGACTGATACACTCTTGAAGTCATTCTGTTTCGCTCCATTCTCTCTACATGTCCGAACCACCTCAACAACCCTTCCTCAACCCTCTGGACAACAGTTTTGGTAATCCCGCACCTCCTCCTAACTTCCAAACTACGAATTCTCTGCATTATATTCACACCACACATTGCCCTCAGACATGACATCTCCACTGCCTCCAGCCTTCTCCTCGCTGCAACATTCATCACCCATGCTTCACACCCATATAAGAGTGTTGGTAAAACTATACTCTCATACATTCCCCTCTTTGCCTCCAAGGACAAAGTTCTTTGTCTCCACAGACTCCTAAGTGCACCACTCACCCTTTTCCCCTCATCAATTCTATGATTCACCTCATCTTTCATAGACCCATCCGCTGACACGTCCACTCCCAAATATCTGAATACATTCACCTCCTCCATACTCTCTCCCTCCAATCTGATATCAAATCTTTCATCAACTAATCTTTTTGTTATCCTCATAACCTTACTCTTTCCTGTATTCACTTTTAATTTTCTTCTTTTGCATACCCTACCAAATTCATCCACCAATCTCTGCAACTTCTCTTCAGAATCTCCCAAGAGCACAGTGTCATCAGCAAAGAGCAACTGTGACAACTCCCACTTTTTGTGATTCTTTATCTTTTAACTCCACGCCTCTTGCCAAGACCCTCGCATTTACTTCTCTTACAACCCCATCTATAAATATATTAAACAACCACGGTGACATCACACATCCTTGTCTAAGGCCTACTTTTACTGGGAAATAATTTCCCTCTTTCCTACATACTCTAACTTGAGCCTCACTATCCTCGTAAAAACTCTTCACTGCTTTCAGTAACCTACCTCCTATACCATACACCTGCAACATCTGCCACATTGCCCCCCTATCCACCCTGTCATACGCCTTTTCCAAATCCACAAATGCCACAAAGACCTCTTTAGTCTTATCTAAATACTGTTCACTTATATGTTTCACTGTAAACACTTGGTCCACACATCCCCTACCTTTCCTAAAGCCTCCTTGTTCATCTGCTATCCTATTCTCCGTCTTACTCTTAATTCTTTCAATAATAACTCTACCATACACGTTACCAGGTATACTCAAAAGACTTATCCCCCTATAATTTTTGCACTCTCTTTTGTACCCTTTGCCTTTATACAAAGGAACTATGCATGCTCTCTGCCAATTCCTAGGTACCTTACCCTCTTCCATACATTTATTAAATAATTGCACCAACCACTCCAAAACTATATCCCCACCTGTTTTTAACATTTCTATCTTTATCCCATCAATCCCGGCTGCCTTACCCCCTTTCAATTTACCTACTGCCTCACGAACTTCCCCCACACTCACAACTGGCTCTTCCTCACTCCTACAAGATGTTATTCCTCCTTGCCCTATACACGAAATCACAGCTTCCCTATCTTCTTCAACATTTAACAATTCCTCAAAATATTCCCTCCATCTTCCCAATACCTCTAACTCTCCATTTAATAACTCTCCTCTCCTATTTTTAACTGACAAATCCATTTGTTCTCTAGGCTTCCGTAACTTGTTAATCTCACTCCAAATTTTTTTCTTATTTTCAACAAAATTTGTCGATAACATCTCACCCACTCTCTCATTTGCTCTCTTTTAATTTTTTCTCCCTTACTACTCTCTTTACATTATCATTCCACCAATATATATATATATATATATATATATATATATATATATATATATATATATATATATATATATATATATATATATATATATATATATTTAACTCTGATCACGGGTTCTATCACCGCCCGTGGTATGGAATAGTCATTTTAGTGTATATAAACGGAGAGATACGTATCCCACTGTGTGAGTACACAGAGATATACACCTCTCTGTATGTATTCTAAGCTATGTAAACACCCCATTGTATATACACTGAGGGAGACAAATCTCTGTATTTACATAAAGAATATTATGAATACTGTTCTTTGGAAGGTAAATTGTACACGGATAATAATAGTAATTAATAATAATCTTCATTTCTACAAGCACGTGATATAACTTATACAAACCATAACTGACATCAGTGACATACTGTATAGAAAGCCCCTGGTTATGCAGAACATTTCAGGCAAATTAAGTTAATTTTGTTCCCAGGATGCGACCAACACCAGTCAGCTAACGCCCAGGTACCTACCTGCTGCTGGGTGAACAGGGACAGCAGATGTTTCTATCCGTACCTGCAATTGCAAGCTGAGTGCGCTACCAGTCGAGTTACGGGACAGCTCGGTAAGTACACATTCACAACTTTCATCCATGTGTGAATTTAAGTGAGCAAGTACTATAAAATTTATCTATGTTTATCTGGGTTAAAAATTCCTTACAGCTCGTCCAATTTTTCCTCACAAAAATACCGCTCTCAATATAAATATATAAGCAAACAGAAGGAACTTTCCAACTCACACAAACCTAAACTACTCTTAAACGTCACCTGTAAACATATGACGTCAAGGAAACCAATACAATGTTTTCTATTTTCAAGAATTGCTGCTGGGAGAAATATGATATCTTTATTGCCTGCAATCCAGCTGGTAGCTGGTAGATACTTTTTTTCTGCTATACGCCAGAAACAATCACTCGAAAATGATCAATACTTTTTTTTTTCAATCAGTCTTACATATTAAGACTTTCTGTTCGCGGGTTCTAACCCCGCCCATGTTTACGGGTTGCCAAAATAGCCAGACTCCATATAACATAGTTTTAGGTAACACACATATGTGGAGATAATTCATATGATATCTTGGGTTTTGGACTGTGTAGGAGCCAGTTATCTAAACATTTTTTTTTAAATAGTTTTACTCTCTGCGAGATAATTTAAGATTACGTCTTCTAAACAGCTTCAGATTTTAAAAGTTGGTGGATCTGACTTTAAGGAATATTCTGAATGTTCCTTGGGGCATATCTGTCCGTTGTCTAACCTAATCAGCCGTATTTTAGCTGCCCCTCTACCTCATCCTACACAAGTGCCAAAAAGGGTGAACCTCTAAACCAGGGGTTCTTAACCTCTTTACAGTTACAGATCCCCAATATGCCCCCATAACCCCTTCACCAGACTTGTAATCACCACCACCATCACCAGTCCTATTAGGTACCAATATAACTTCAAAAAATGTCAATAGCTTGGTTTTACTTTTCATATGGATAGTTAGCAACAGAACAGATGTTAGCTTATTTTAATCTAACTACAATCTTTTTTGTTTTCAAACTGTTAAGAGATCGAGTCCCGTAACCCCAAGGGGTATGGAACCTCTTCTCTAAGCCTGAAAAGGAAGTGATGCTGCAAGAGATCCGGGAGCTACAGTTTAACCCTCCTTAGAGTCCACGGCACCTCCCATGCAGGAAGGCGCTGTGATGCCAGTGAGACATGAAGTATTTTCTCTTTCCTTCGATCAAACCTAATTTCCTCCTTTTTCTCAAGGCTCTGTGCGACCCTTATGGATATAGCGCTCCAGCCATGAATGTAATAACAATAAATCTCCACTTTAAACTTTTACCGCCAGAAAAAGTTTGAAAAAGAATGCTTAAAACTTCCAGAGTTTTATTAGCTTTGCCAGGTAACTTAGAATATACAAAACATCGATATCTGGTCATCTTACCTTTCGCTTTCATTACGTTTTTAATACTTTCTATTTGGTACACGATCGGCGGCAAACGTTTTACTTGCGTTGATAAACACACTGAAGAGAACCAGGAGCTGAATGACTCGTAATCCAAACCATACTTTAAATAATGTAAATCTGTGTTGAAAGTTTGAAGCCAATCAGTAGATGCATTCTCACAGGGAAACCACTATGTTATTTCTTCAATAAAATTGGCAAATTTGGACATAAACTTCCTACTAACACAGTGAATCTTTCTTTTAATAAAAAGGCACCTGCACTGAAAGTTTGAAGCCGATCAGATAAAACATTCAGTCTAGCATCACTATATATAAACCACTGGAGTATATAGGGTTATAACTATGATCATAATTTTTAAAGGGGTGGACTGGTAAGCCAGCGGAAGGCCTCGGTCAGATGACCAAAAGCTCCAAAGATGGGTCATCATATGACTAAGACCCGCGTCAGGAAACATTTGTCCTTTTTCCTGACAAGCCTTGCCTAACCTAACTGGAGTATATCTGGAGGGTGTTTCGGGGGTCAACGCCCCCGCGGCGCAGTCCATGACCAGCCCTCGCAGTGGATCAGGGGCTGATCAACCAGGCTGTTACTGCTGGTCACATGCAAACCTACATACGAACCACAGCCCGGCTGTGGTTCGTATGCTAACCTTCCTATGGAGTAGAAATATGCCTAGTTGGACGAATCTTATTGTGGCTAGCTGGTCCAGTGGCTAACGCGACGGTCTGGAGTTTTGAGACTCTCTGATCGCGGGTTCTATCCCCGCCCGTGGTTTGTTAACATAAATAAAATTAGTAAATTGGCATCTATACAGTTCAATAACAATTCGAGCCTTCCTCTAATTAATTTACACCAACGCTTAAAATTTGAAGACAGAGGAAGCTTTCTCATACGTACTCATGGAAAGTCGCTCAGGTGAATCAGCATTAAACTACTGATTTTCTAGGTGACTGATCTCCCGTTTGTCGTGAGAAACCATAGACTCATCTTAGTGAAACATAATCATATCAACAAAAGCAACAGCAGCAATACCGTTTGTCATGGGGAACTATGAACGAAGCATTATAGAACTAACAACTTAACCACACAGCAAACACTGAGAACAAGAACAACAATAACAGAAACAGTAACAAGTTAATCTAGCACCATCAGTAGCAGTAACAACAAACAAAACTCTGGCATCAGCAACCAGAATACTGAACGGTAACAAATTCAGTACAACAAAAACAAGTGAACAGCAGGAAAATAAACATAAATTTCACTTCCCTATAAAAAAAATAAATTTAATTTGCACATAAGCATAAATTTTCGTCCCATTTAAGCCCTTCTGTTAATATATGTATATATATATATATATATATATATATATATATATATATATATATATATGTCGTGCCTAATATGTAAAACTGGTCAATTAGCAAGATCTCATTTAAAATTAAATCCTCTCTAAAATTTTCTCTTATACGTTTAAAGATATATTTTTTTCATTAATTTTAATGTAAAATTTTTTAATTTTGCTCCAGAAGAATATTTGAAAACTTACCTAACCTTATTATAAGAAGAAAAATTTATTTTAGCCTAACCCAACTAAATATATTTTAGATTTGTTTTCAATAATTTAATATTAAACAAACACAGTGAAATATATTTTTTTCGTTAGGTTCAGAATGATTTTGGCGAAATTATTGCATACACAAATTTTCACTTGTCCTATATGGCAAGATGAACGTTGCTATTTAAGCCAAGATAGCAAGTTCTGCCTATTCGGCACGACATATATATATATATATATATATATATATATATATATATATATATATATATATAATATATATATATATATATATATATATATATATATATATATATATATATATATATAATATATATATATATATATATATATATATATATATATATATATATATATATAAGATAAATACACCAGTATATATATATATATATATATAAGATAAATACACCAGTATATATATATATATATATATATATATATATATATATATATATATATATATATATATATATATATATATATATATATATATATATATATAAGATACACCAATTGCAATAAACACACCACATTTCCTGGAGATAAACATCAAATACAAGAGACACCAAATTGAAAAAAAAATTTAACCTTTTATACCATAAATGCTAAACAATAAACACCAAACACGATAGATAAATGTGAAACACAGTACATAAACACAAATTCCTATAAATAAAAAAAATTAGTTAATTCAAAAATGACAGGTAAAGCAATATAATCTCTCTTCAATTATCGTCTCTTATCTCAGTATGTCTCACAGTGGAGACTTAACTTTAGATATAAAATTTGTTTAACCTCTCCATCATTTTCTGTTTGTTTTCTGTAGTGATGGAGTTAGTGTAGCTGCATTTTGAGGAAGCCAACATCAACAGTAACAGCTATACAACTGACAAAACAAGAACAGGCCTTTTCCTACAATAAGCATACACACAAACACACATGCACACGCATACATGCACACATTAGTGGCCAGTGAAGAGGCGGGGCCAAGCGCTTAGACTCGACCCCTGCAACTGTATATACTTGGGCACATAATGGTGCGTGTACACACACACACACACACACACACACACACACACACACACACCTGCACACGGGGCCAGGAGCTATGAATCGACCCCTGTAACCACAATTAAGTGAGTACGCACACACACACACACACACACACACCTTCCTCGCATATCATACACAATCCGTCTGCTTATGCATATGCCTTTTGACTTCCGCCTCATAAAATATTAAATTATCACCATTTAAGAATTAATCTAGTGAAAGCAAACTCCGTTCTTTGAGAAACCTTCGTTTAATTTTTCCAAGATATTGAGACCGTACGGGATTCGAATCAGGCGGGGTTTTCACAGTCCATTGACTCTATTCTGGATGTGGGTGAAGGAGGGAAGGTAGGGCAAGGGGGTGATTAGGAAGGGAGGGGAGATGGACAGGTGGTGGCAAGGGATTAGGGGCTGGTGAGGGAAATGGATGCTGGGAAATCTGGGTTAATATGAGGGGCCCATTGTGTAATTATTTGGGATTACCTATTTTTAGTTACAGCTACAAAGCATTACTTTAGGTGTATATTTTTCATTATTATTATCATTTTTATAATTATTATTGTATTATTGTTTTGTTGTTACTATTTAATTTCTTCCCCGTTTCCTGTTAGATAAACGGGAACACCTGCCCATACGTATCGCCTTTCCAAGGAATCGAACCCAGGCCAATACACTTATATATTGACCTGGGTTCGATTCTCTGGCTCTAAATATTTGTGGCTCAGTTAACATCTGTGTATCCATTTAATTTTATGGACTTAATATTATCTTCTTGGATAGCGATCTAAATGTTCAACTCCATATATATGATTTTGCACTGCAGACTTCTTTCTTACATTTCATTGATTCGTTCTAGTTTACAGTTATGTGCTGTCGTGTGTCCTGTCTGAAACTGTCTGGTCTTCCAACATTGTTAATGTCTCCAAACATCTTATAAGTTGCGATGTTAATTTTGCCTTCCCAAGTGCTCTTATGTTGTAAGATCTTACTCTTTTTATCTTTTTTTCATACTCCAGTTATCGTATTTCTGTGACCGGCCTTGTTACATACCTGTGAAAACACATTTCTTTCGTGCTTAATATGACAGGGGTTCCATTCTGGTGCTGCATACTCCAGTAATGCATTTATATAGTAAACCATGTGATCTGGTTCTGAACTTCGAAGGTTATTCAATTTGCCAGCTTGGCAAATGCAAGGAAGCATTTAGCGTTATACGCCACCAGAAATCGAATCACAAATTAGAAGAGCAAGCTGGGATACAATATAGTACTACAGGGAATCAATTGAAAACTAATCAACAGAAGACATAGTGAGAATAAAGGCATGTTTTACTGAATGGGAATCGAAGTGTATCCCCTGAGGATTGGTATTAGGTCCTTTACTTAACATAAGAGATCTTAGTAACTTTTATGAAATGCTCTGCATAACTGTTTGCTTTCTGCATGCACAACTAAATGTTACCCATGACTCAGGAAATTGTAGTGACACGATTGCAAACAAACCATACCACGGGTGAGGTTTGAACCCGCGGTCAGAGAGTCTCAGAACTCCACACCGTCGCGTTAGCCACTGGACCAGCTAGCTACAATAAGATTCATCCAACTAGGTATATATATACACACACACACACCATAGGAAGGTTAGCATAGGCACCACTGTGACCCATCTCTAAATGTTCACGCTGAAATAAATTATTATTATTATTATTATTTGCTGATTATGCAAAGCTAATGAGAATATAAAAGGGAAAAGAACAGAGAAAAGTTACAGGAAGACTTGAACTTTACAAAGTCATATGAAGTGAACTGAGACGTATCCAAAGACCGAATACAGTTTGAAAGGAGAGAAGTTACAAGCGTAGGTAATTTTGGGGATAATAAATCGCTCTAAACTTATTGTCAGAAGTACATATTAATGGGATACCACTTGTATCATATGCAAATTTACAGAATCTCGGAACTGCTTTCTGGGCTTTTTACCAAAAATTAAAAAAAAAAAAATCCTTAAACTGTGCACGGCATATGACATGAGTCACATGCCTTGCAGAGAGTACGCGGAACTAGTATGTAGCCCACACTTGATCAATCATGTTCGGAATCTCAAGAACGCCCAGAGGTTAGCAGCTAGTCCAGGAGCTGAGGGAATTATCGTAAAAGAAAAAAAGTAAAGAAGATAAACTTGACGATCTGGGAAGAGAATAAGAATAGGGGAGACATGATCGCGGTATAAAAGATTCTCCGAGGATCTGACAGCGGAAAGTGGGCGTCTATTTAAATGGGTCGTTGAGGCCTAAGTGAAAGTTAAAAAGCAATGAGGCATATCAACACTTCCATCAGAGGGTGATAGATAAGTTGATTATCTTGCTGAAATGTATCGCCTAGACTCTGGGCTTCTTCAGTCAAATACAGAGGAGACAACAGAAGCAGTAAGATAAAAAGACGATGAAATCAGTCCATCACCCTGCTCTGAAAAAGCCTACTGCGTAGGCGAAACGTTTCAACAATAAAGTTACTCAACTGCTGCACATGTCTCGCTCCTCAACTTGTCGATATTTTATACCGTATTCAGTCGGACGAAGTGAAAAAATAAGAAGGAAACTCAATACGTCGCTTCAACCGTAAATACGATAAGGCCTTTAAAGGCCAGGAACCATTAATGTGGGCGATTATATTTTGAGGATAAGTTAGTAGGTGAGGTTCGACCCTCCAACCCCTCGCAAAGGCAAGTAAAACACACACACACACACACACACACACACACACACACACACACCCTGCGGGAGGGCAGATAATTAATTGGCGTCTAGTTTTTATTGAACAAGTCAAGAAAACTCAGTAATGGCAAAAGTTTGTTCAACGTAATTATCAGGAGTGATCATCGTAAATTATATTAGCGATAATCAGCTATTTTCCTCATTTATTAATTTTCAAGTTAAACGAGGCGAAAACACGGAGGCATAAAAATACTAAAAGATCATAATTACATTTTGTTTTTACACTGAATGTAGCAGTAAGAAAGGTAATGCAGGTTGGAATTCACGTCAGTGAGTGTGAAATGCTTGTGTCACCTCTCAACCACGGTCTAGTAAAGTGAAGAAGTAGCTTTTTTTTACTTCCAAATGCATATAAAAGCCTTATAACATGTTTACACTATCATATATCAAGTGAGCTAGACCTAAAAAAATGCAATAATTAATGAACATTAAAATGGTATAAAATACCGACAGGTTGTTAGGTAAGACACACATGCAACAGTTAGGTATTAAGGGTGATGGACTGATTACATCGTCTTCAAGTATCTTCTGCTTCTATCAACTTTTCTGTACTCGACTGAAGAAGCCTACTGTGTAGGCGAAACGTTTCGAAATAAAGATACCTAACTGTTGCATATGTGTCTTACCTAACAATAATTAATGAGTTTAAAAGAAAACCGCTGCATTAGCGAAACTCTGTAAGGTTACACGCTGTAAAACGGGATCTGTTTGTATGTACAAAGCCGGAACTTTTCCCGAATGTAGAGGATTAGGATTTTGAGAGTCTGACGGTTGAAGAAGTTATCGCAGCCATCCTAGGAAGCTGGGAATGGCTACCACAACTTTGGTCACTGAACACTTGCACTTGCCAATTATTCCAAGGATTTTGTCCTTGTTACTTCACACCAGCGTTGGAAATCTGTAGCTGATCGGATGAGTCCTTCTCGTGTTTTGAGAATAAAAAAGAAGTAAAGAAATACTCAGGCAACCACTTTATTAAAGGTCTTCCCTTCGGGGATAAAGTGATAAAGCAAGTTAAAATAAAACAGAAAACTAAAAAATGAGACATCCAAAATAGACTAAAACATGTGAGAGTGACGACCAACAAACTGAAAAACACCCGTAGTAAAGAAAAAAAAATTGAAAAAGTGTGAGCTAAAGGCAACCACAATAACTGGAAAATAAATTACAAATAAAACCAAAAAAAAAACAGTAGCAGTAAGTTTCAAGACAACGTGACATTTTGTCCTGGTCTGACACCGTTACTAACTTCTATGGCTGAGGGAAGACGCACAGTCAGGAGCGAAACAATTCAGTAAGGAATTCACAAACAAGTTTTTCCCTCAGCAAATTACTTACAATTATTATTATTATTATTAAAGATTAGCCGGTATTCTCCCGGCCCGGGCCTTTTCCAAGTGGTGGCCCGGCCTTGGCTCCCTCTTTAGGGAGTGTCTGAGACCTAAGTCTCCCATGGGAGGAGGCACAAGTACCTCCTCATCTTTGGGACCAAGTGTCCCCAGGCCTAGCCACAAGCTAGGCCTCTGGTCTGCCATCCCCGCTCCAAAGGGGCAAATGGGAATGACAGTCTTATGAGCTAAAGGCTCTGGCTCAGGCACCTACCCTACCCTAGAAGGGTTAGGCATGGTATCGATGAATTACTTACAATCGCCAACCATCTCTAAGACTAGTCCAGAATATTGTTTATATCTTTCTCCGACAAAGTTTACCTAGTCTGTTAATGTTTAATTTACAAGCCCATGTTTGTAGTTATTATTTTTAGAGGAATTTTATATCCGAGATAATGAAGGGCACAGTTGATTTAGAGGACATCAGTGACCTCCGATCAAAGGCGTCAGGTCAAGCATCACAAAGATTGATAGTTCAGTCGCCCCTGCATCCTATAACACTAATGAAAGCGGCAACAGAGAGGGTGTAAAGTTAGTACCTAGGGCGGACCAATTTATATTTCATGAGGGGGTGCTTTGGAGTCTAGGCTGAGGGACTGATTGCCTCAGACTCCTCATCTTCTACCCTTTCTCTGCACCGGACTGAAGAAGCCATTGGCTATCGAAATGTTTCCATAACAAAGATTCCCAAGTGTTGCATAAGTGTTTTATTTATCGAATTAGCCTGTATATTCAGTGGTGCACAATGAATGATACTATGAAGAGTGCACCTAGTGTGGCTGAAGTATCAGGTGAAGCAGAAGTGGAAGCAGCAAAAGTAGCTACAGCAACAGGAGCAGCATAAGTAGCAGCAGCAGCATAAGTAGCAGCAGCAGCATAAGTAGCAGCAGCAGCAGAAGTAGAAGCAGAAATAATAGCGGAAGCAGCAGAAGCACCAGCAGCAGCAGCAGCAGCAGCAGCAGCAGCAGCAGCAGCAGCAGCATAAGTAGCAGCAGCATAAGTAGCAGCAGCAGCAGAAGTAGAAGCAGAAATAATAGCGGAAGCAGGAGGAGGAGTTGGAGGAGGAGGAGTTGGAGGAGGAGGAGTTGGAGGAGGAGGAGTTGGAGGAGGAGGAGTTGGAGGAGTTGGAGGAGTTGGAGGAGTTGGAGGAGTTGGAGGAGTTGGAGGAGTTGGAGGAGTTGGAGGAGTTGGAGGAGTTGGAGGAGTTGGAGGAGTTGGAGGAGTTGGAGGAGTTGGAGGAGTTGGAGGAGTTGGAGGAGTTGGAGGAGTTGGAGGAGTTGGAGGAGTTGGAGGAGTTGGAGGAGTTGGAGGAGGAGGAGGTGTTGTTGTTGTTGTTGTTGTTGTTGTTGTTGTTGTTGTTGTTGTTGTTGTTGTTGTTGTTGTTGTTGTTGTTGTTGTTGTTGTTGTTGTTGTTGTTGTTGTTGTTGTTGTTGTTGTTGTTGTTGTTGTTGTTGTTGTTGTTGTTGTTGTTGTTGTTGTTGTTGTTGTTGTTGTTGTTGTTGTTGTTGTTGTTGTTGTTGTTGTTGTTGTTGTTGTTGTTGTTGTTGTTGTTGTTGTTGTTGTTGTTGTTGTTGTTGTTGTTAAAAATCTCATATATGCATAAAATTGTTTGACACTAGCTCATGACTAGGAAGTGGTTAGGTTAGGGTCTTCGGGAAACAGAACAAGTGTTTCCTGATGCGGGTCTTAATAATAATAATATCTCTATTTACTACAAGTATATGCACAAGGTATACAGGCCTAGCTGACATCAGTGACATACTACAATTTATAAAGCCGCTTGTTTTGCAGAACATTTCGGGCAAATTAGATCAGTTTTGTCTCAGGATGCGATCCACACCAGTCGACTAACTCCCAGGTATCCATTTTACTGATGGGGAACATAGACAACCGGTGTAAAAGAAACACGCCCAATGTTTCTACCCTCGCCGTGTGCAGCGAGAGCTGAAGCCATCAGGCCACGGTGCACCGTCTCAGTTATTTGATGACCCGCAGCTGCTGCTTTTGGTCAGCTTACTGAGGCCTACCGATGGCTTACCCGTCTACCCCCTTTAAAAATTAAGGTTACAATTATAATCATTTTTTAATAAGCAGGAAGAAGATATTGTTGTATACTGGACTATATTTAGCATCAGAGATGGGGGTAAACATAGCAACGTCTGGTAACCAACTAGTGTAGAGGAAAACATCGCACATCTGACATGACCGTAGATAAATAAACCGGAATTATTCGGCTCTGAGTCTAAATGTGTTCCGTCAAGTAGATTTATGGTGCCATAAACCAAAATAAAATATGAAATGCATGTTTTCCATTAAATACGGATTCAGGACGGATCCGGCAACATATTGGGTACCATTGTTACTACTATTGTGCTACAAGGTTTGTCAATGATTTTTTCTTGCGGAAATGTGGCATATCTTTTCAATAAGCAAGATTCATGAAGAGAAAAGGTTTGGGTAAATACAAAACTGATAATGACAAAACTCGTGTGAGGGATATAATTCTTCAGAAGCCTACTTTGTGATAATTATTATTTTGTGTGTGTGTGGGAGGCTGTATGGCTGTCTGTTACTAGCTGTTAAGGTCACTTGTCAAGTCACTTGATCTGTTGAATGTGTGTACTTATCTATTTATGGTTGCAGGGGTCTAGTCACAGCTTCTGGCCCCACCTCTTCGCTGGTCGATACTAGATCAAAACACTCCCTTCTCCGTGAGCTTTATTTTATCTCTTCTGAAAGCTATGTATGGCACCTACCACCACTACATCACTCTCCAGATTGTTCCACTTCTGAAAACTCTGTGACTGAAGAAATACTTCCTAATATCCCTGTGACTCATCTGAGCCTTCAGGCGTTGTCTGCACGTCAAGGGACGATGAGCCATTCACTCATCCGTAAAACAACGATGGCAGTAGCATTTCCTATGGTGTGACATGTGACATGAAAGGCTGGCACTGCCGTGGCCTATGATACATACTGCATGCGATGAACTTGCGGTTACTTTACTTGCATGGAAAATAATGTGGAAATACTGTGGGTACCCTTATACATAACATACTGCTTATACATGTATATACATGGTGTCGTCCACCCTGACTCCGTTATTTGAACTTTTAACTAACAATAAAGCATATGAGTGTTTGCCCATTTCAGCAAGCAGACAGTGTAGTCAGCAAAGGAGACAGATAAGTCAATAAGTGTCAGTGTCTCAGAAATGTACTGCTGTTTTGAGTCTCGGACCATAGATAAGTGACTGGACAGGACAATCATTAGTCATGTTAGCAGAGGTAGAAGTAGTAGATGAGTTGTCACTAGTGTCAGTCTGGTTGTGCTATAGCAATGCATGTTCCTCCAGCTCAGCCTCGGCTTGCACTTTGTGGTCAAGGTGAGTTTCCTTTCTAGTTCTAGTAGTAATCTTCCTCACTTCGAACTTGTTGCCGTGGAGCTGTTTGAAAACACTATAAGGACCAACAAATTGGGGAAGTAGCTTATGCATACCAGGGGTTTGCGTAGGATTTTGCAACATTACTTTGTAACCTTGTATAACCTTATTCTCATTACGATTAGACGTAAACATATCCGTTGCTTTCTAAAGATTGTCTCGTACTCTGAAAAACAAGGTGCGAAGTCCACATCCTTTTGACGCTGACATCAGTTTCATAGACAGGCTGAAGCGGAACAAGGTAAACGCTTGTCAAAGTCATAAAATGCAAAGTGGGGTCTCTCTCCAATCGGGCTGCTGTACGAACAGTATAGAGTACTCTGCACATCTGGAACTGCCTCATCCCATGTGGTACAACTCGGACTGATGGTCACTCTGAGCACCTCTAAGATCTTGCGATTTATAAGTTGAGCAAGGCCATTGCTCGCGGGATGGCATGCGGCTACTGGCGCTAGATGTATGCCAAATCTAGAGCAAAGATCCTGCATTGTGGCATTAATGAACTCGGACCCGTTGTCCAGCAGGATGCTGAAGACAGTATATTCTCCGAAGGCAGTAGCAACTGTCTCGGCGGTTTTGTCACTTCTCTCCCAGGGCTCCTTTGTAATGGGATACTTGAGATTGGGACTAAGTCCATGTGCATAAATGTGTTGTCTGCTGGATGCAGACAACACATTTATGCACATGTTTTACCATTTTAGCCCAGAAGTATTTCACTCTTGCATGTCTGGCACTGCGGTGTTTACTTGTATGCGCTACACTTGGGACGTCGTGGATCAGCTTCAGAGTTGATGGCACTTGGGATTCTGGGATCATCTGGTGTACGGGTCTGCCCAGAATCCACCACCTTTGCCACTCGGCATGGCACTCCTTGGTTGACAACCGAGTCCCTCAGCGGTGCAGTTCAGCAGCCTCCTTGGTCAGAAGTCGAAGGACTGGTGACCACACAGGGTCACCAGTCGTTCTAGATCATCACCGGAGAATGAATTGTCTGCACTAACAAAAGCAATACGCCTCGATAAAGCATCAGCGACGACATTTTGCTTACCAGGAAGATAGCACATTTCTGGATTATAGTATTGAAAGTGAGAGACCACAGAGTATGCTTTCCTGAGAGATTCTAGTTTGCAAAGAGAGAGAATAATGGCAGGTGATCTGTATAAAGGTTGATGGGATATTGGTAAATAATGCCTGAGAAATGGCTCAAAGAACATACAATGGCTAAGGCATCTAGCTCTGTCACTCAGTAGTTAGTTTCAACTTCGGTAAGAACACGGCTAGCGTAAACCATTGGCTGTTGCTTAACATTGGACTGTTCGACAAGTCTGCATCAATGCCAACTTTGCTGGCATCCGCTGTCAAGGTAAACTCCTTGGTAAAGTCAGGAAATTTAAGAACTGGAGCTGAAGTTAACTTGTTTTAAAGTGTAACAAAGCCTCTTACCTGATAGCAAGCCTTCTTGAGAAGCCAGGCCAAAGGAGTCCAGCAGAGACTTTGGACTCGTCTGTCTTTATGCTGTTCTGGGTCACTACGTGGCCCAGAAACTTTATTTCTTTCTTGAGAATCTGGAATTTAATGAGCTTAACTCTGAGACTAGCCTCGGCTGATTTCTCCAATATCTATTCAAGTTTGTAGATATGTAGGTTCATCCTGAGACATCACAATGAGATCATCTAGGTAGACCATTAGGGTGTTACCTAAGACAGTATGAAAGATTGTCATCATTAAATGACTGAATGTTGTTAGTCTACTCCTTAATCCAAAATGTATTCTTTTGAATTGGTAGTGACCAGTTGGTGTAGAAAATTGTGTCAATTCTTCACTTTGGTCATCAAGATGAATTTGCCAAAAACCTTGTAAAAGGTCAAGAGTCAAAAAAAAAAATAGTTATTGCACAATATTCTACAACAGGTCATTCAGAACTGGCAATGTGAAACGATCTTGGGTTGTACACGCACATACGTAATTTCCTATAGTCAATTACAGGACACCATGTCCCATCTTTCATAGGCACAAGAATGAGCAGAGCATTCCACAAAGAAGTTGAATTTCCAATAACTCCATGGAGCATTTCAATGATGAGCACTTCAGCGAAGACTCTTTGCACATAAGGCAATCCGTAAGCAGGCACGTAAATAGGTTAAGTGGCAGTGACTTTGTCCATAGGAATACAGTGAGGAATAAGTGAGGTCAAACCCATGGATTCACCGTCTAGTGCTACCGCAGAGCAAGCACTACTGAGAACTTCAGGAAGTCTAGGAACTTTGTGGAAAATACTGTATATATTTTCCAGAAATTCAGTATTTATATGTAAATAGATGGCCATACTGTATTTAATAATATTTATGTCATAGAAAACGGAAAGCCTGCGTCTGCGCAGACGAGAGTCGCCATTTTAGTTTTTGAATTGGATACAACGTTAGTGTAATGGGAAGGAATTTTCGTGCTCTAGAGGTTAAAATTGGGCTGACACCTCTCAAATAGGAGGCAAAATTGTTGGATGTGCATTCCTGCATAACTTAAGATATCAGGCAACAGGACAGGACAACTCCAGGAACCTCAGATAAGCTGTCTAATTTATGTTTAATTTCTGGCCAGTAAAATTTTCATAAATGTAGGCAAAAGGGGGGGTCCTGTACATGACACATTAATCTCCAGTCAAATTGGTGAGTGTTATGATTAAGATATTCTCTTTCTGTTATGTATATGTGTATCCATAATCATTTATTATTTTTAATATACAGTCCACAAATTTATGTATTTACCAGCATTCCTGGTGATGTGTCTTTTATTTATAATTAATAGGTCCAGAGCAACTTGTGGATATGACAGTGGTAGGTATCGAAGGGGGACATTTTTTTCGACCTAGGTGTCCCAAATTCCTACTTGTCAAACTGATAAATAATAATTATCTTTGTTCATTTACTGCTATGTAAATAATGATACATCCAAGTAAATGCAATCTAGCCTAAGAGGACTGCACTTGCAAACTGGTGTATGTGTTCTATCGTGTGTGGGTTCTATTTTTCTCTCAGTACTATATATGGAGCCTGCCTCCACCACTTCCCCACAAAGATCATTCCACTTCCCGATAACACTGACACTAACGAAATACTTCCTAAAATCACTGTGGCTCATCAGTGTTTTCAACTTGAAGCTGTTTGACCGAGTTCCCGCTTCTCGCCTTTCAAAGAGACCGCCCCTGTTTACCCTATCAATTCCCCTGAGTATTTTGCAAGTTGATATCTTGGTTTCTCTTGGTTCTTATGCCCTCCAACGTCTTTTGATTCAGTTCTGTTAGTCTCTTTTCGTAGCTCATGCCCCTTGGTGTGTGTGTGTATGTGTACTCGCCTAGTTGTACTCACCTAGTTGTGGTTGCATGGGTCGAGTTATAGCGCCTGGCCCTTCCTCTTCACTGGTCGCTACTGAGTCACTCTCCCAGAACCATGAGCTTTATCATACCTCTGTTTAAAGCTATGTATGGATCCTGCCTCCACTACATCGCTTCCCAAACTATTCCACTTCCTGACTACTCTGTGACTGAAGAAATACTTCCTAACATCCCAGTTATTCATCTGTCTTCAACTTCCAACTGTGTCCCCTTGTTGTTGTGTCCCATCTCTGGAACATCCTGTCTTTGTGTGTGTGTGTGTGTGTGTGTGTGTGTGTGTGTGTGTGTGTGTGTGTGTGTGTGTGTGCGTGCGTGCGTGCGTGTGTGTACTCACCTATATATGTGGTTGTACTCACCTATGTGATTGCAGGGGTAGATTCTTAGCTCCTGGCCCCGCTTCTAAGCTGGTCGCTACTAGGTCCAATCTCTCCCTGCTTCATGAGCTTAATCGTGCCTCTTCTTAAAACTATATATGGATCCTGTCTCCATTATATCACTCTCCAGATTGTTCCACTTCCTGATAACTCTGACTTGTTGCTGTGTCCCATCTCTCAATCATTCTGCCCCTATCCACCTAGTCAATTCCTCTCAGTATTTTATATGATTTCCGTTAACCTCTCCTCGTAGGGCATACCCTTTAGCTCTGGGACTAGTGTTGTTGCAAACCTTTGCACTTTCTCAAATTTCTTGATGTGATTGACCAGGTGGGGGTTTCAAATTGGTGCTGCATACTCCAATATGGGCCTGACGTACACGGTGCACATTGTCTTGAACGACTCCTTACTTAGATACCGAAACCTTATTCATAGGTTGCCAGACACCTATATGCCGCAGCAATTATATGGTTGACCTGCGCCTCGGGAGATGTGCTCGGTATGATGCTCACTCCAAGATCCTTTACCAAGAGTTTTGAAGGTTTTCCTAAGGTGAACTCAGTCTGCGGTCTTTCCCAAATATCGTGTGTGTGTGTGTGTGTGTGTGTGTGTGTGTGTGTGTGTGTGTGTGTGTGTGTGTGTGTGTAATAGAGAGAGGGAGAGAGAGACATTTGAGCAACGTTCTCTCCCGTGAGGATGCTCATGTCACCCACAAAATATGATGGAGGAGAGATATTAGCATGAATATTTTGTCTTGTCGCTGCTACTGTTGTTGTAATATTCTGCTGAGTTTCGTGCTTGAGCTCTTTCTACTGCTACTGTTGTTGTTGCTGTTGTAATATTCTGTTGTTTCATGCTGGAGATCTTTCTGCTGCTACTGGTTTTGCTGTATTATTCTGTAGTTTCATTCTAGAGCTCGTTCTGCCGCTGCTGTGGTTGTTGTAATATCTGCCGTGTTTCATGCTAGAAAGAGTTCCGCTGCTGCTGTTGATGATACAATGTTCTGTTGTGTGTCGCGATGGAGATATTTCTGATGCTTCTGCTGTTGCTGTATATTTCATCATGGAGCTCTTTCTGTGGCTGCAGTTGCTGGTGTGTTTTCTGCGGCTGCAGTTAGTGTGGTGTTACATTCTGCCGTTGTTGATGTTGATACTGCATTTCCTGCTTCTTAAAGTATTGGTGGTGCTACTGCTATTGTTGCTGCTATTTCTAGTGTTGCAATTAATATTACTGCTACTTCTGCAACTATTATTACTGCTACTTCTAGCGTTGTTGTTGTTACTACTACTTCCAGTACTGCTGCTTGTCGTGGTGTTTAAATATCTAATTAACACATATTCCTTGTGTTCAAAACACCTGCAGCATGTGATTCTTTTTTGTATTTTAATAAATGATGTTTAGTCTTTATGGAAAGACTGTGTACGTGAGATGCGTAGCAACAAGGATAATTGAGACGACAAAGGATGTTATAATATATTCATTTGTATTTAGATATGTAGTAAGTTTTCTTACAAGGCTCACCTACAGAGTGCGATTTTTTTTTTAAATACGATTGAAAATGGGGAAACTAAAATTGTGTAGCAGGTGAAAAGGCCTTTATAGTATGTTATTCAATTTTGGATGCAATATTTCAACTGTTTTTGCAATAATTGCACTGTATAAAGTAACTTTATAGTTCTGAAAATTAGCGTAAATAACTAAGACTGTATAAATAGTATAACTAAATTCACTACTGATACTGTTGGAGTGTGTGCTTGTTAGCCTATGTAACGTTCACAGTATTTCCTCCACTACACGAGCTGAAGTCAGGGGGATAGTATGTATTAGTAGATGAGTGTGTGTGAAGTGAGTGTTGATGGTGACCTGCACATGTGAAATATTATTACGTGTTTCCTAAATGCTCTGCATAACAATGGGCTTTCTGAATGCTCACCTAAATGTTCCCCATCTCTGTACAATCATTGCATCATGCCGAAATAAAAATTATTTCTTTCATTATTATTATTATTATTATTATTATTATTATTATTATTATTATTATTATTATTATTATTATGCGGATAATTTAGAGAAGTCTCTCGTTCTACAAATTATAGACCACTAATTATTCGTTTTGGGATTTTGTTTTTGGAAATAAGAGTAGTGTACCTTATTGTCCTGCCTTACTGTGAGCATCAACATTGGTTTAAATGAACCTGAATTTTTAAAGTGAAAAAAGAAAGTGCACAGATAAAATTTATTGAGAAGTTTCCCCTGTGGAGCAGGTGAAACGTCTCGGTAAAGTTCCTGTTAGGTAAATGGATACATATGCAACAAATGTGATATTTTATTGTGGCAACGTTTCGCTCTCCGGGAGCTTTGTCAAGCTGTTACGAACATTACAAGGGCTTTCCACTCTTTGTCTCTATTTTAAAGTGAACTTTGCTTTCGTATTTCGTATTAATGTGTATGTGTGTACTCACCTCTTTGTGATTGCAGGGGTCGTGTGTGTGTGTGTGTGTGTGTGTGTGTGTGTGTGTGTGTGTGTGTATTTGTGCGTGTGCGTGTGCGTGCCTAAATTTCTAAAGTAAAGATTGTCATTCCAGAGACTTGTTGCTCTTAATTCGAGTTGCTGCTGCTAATATTACTACTATAGTAGAACCTGAGTGTTCAAACGTACCGGACCTTGAACGAACCGGAGGCCGAACAATTTTGTTCAGAAAAAATTTACCCGGTCTTTGAACGTTTTCCTAGAGGCCGAACGCACCGGCTTGTTTAAAATTCAGTTGTAAAATAATTAACAGGAAAGCCCTGTTTAAAAAGTGCTTTGAAGTGACCTTTGACACTGACCTAACTCTTAGAGACTTTTGAATGAGTCGGTTCAACATCCTAAAGTAAGTGAGGCTGATAATTAAAGCCTGGGAAATACTGTTTCGGATATCGAACTTTTCGTGTTCGAACACTACCCAGGAACCAATTAAGTTTGAACACTGAGGTTCCACTGTACTTTTGGTATTACGACCCAGGTAATCAAGGACTGTATCCTGAGTGTAAAAAGGGAGCTTGGAGCAAAATAAAGACAGCAGATAAACTTTAAATTATATTATCCTTCTCCAAGAAGTATGTACACAGAAGTATGTACATTATATACACTATGTACATAGGTATTAGTGCACGCCACAGTAGTCAAGGCAGAGCAACAGCCAAGATACAAGATAGACAACCGTGCTTCAACCAGCAGCATAATGAAAATGACAAGGGTGAAAAGGTGAGTGGCAGCCACATCACTTCCACAGCTGCCAGATCCACATCATGATTGGCTGAACCTAGGTGCTGATTTGACGATGGGTCCCCGTGAACCATCAAACCCTTAGCGACCTAGTTCGCTGGTTGGTGAGGCAGCCTAAGTAAGTGTGTTAACATGCTCCGAATAAAGGTTACGTACTCTTTGCATGCAACATTCGGTATTGATAATGTTGATATTTGTTACTTCCAGTGTTGTGAATTTGCTGGTATTACTGCTACTTTTTGGCGGTGCTGCTGCTGGTATTACTGCTACTTTTTAGCGGTGCTGCTGCTGGTATTACTGCTACTTTTTGGTGGTGCTGCTGCTGGTATTACTGCCACTTTTTGGCGGCGCTGCTGCTGGTACTACTGTATCTTCCACTGTTGATACTACTTGTATTACTGCATATTCAAGTGTTCCTGCTACTGATTTTACTGCTATTTCCTGACGTAAGTTCAGACTTATGTTAAAATTTCGACATAATTCTTGACTTAATGCTGTTGCAGGTGATGTTTCTGTTTCCTTGTTTCTTTCTGCTGCTGGCTGCTGTTTTTATTCCTCATGATTTTACTGCGCTTTCTACTGCTGGTGTATTTTTGTCTTTTCCGATGATGATCTTACTGTTGCTAATATTTCTGTAATTTTTAGCTTAAACTGTTGTTACTTTGCATTTACTTAAAAATGTGCTTGCTGGTATTTCTGCTGCTGTTAGTTATAAGTGTTGCAAATTTTCTTACTGTTTGCAACAGTTGTTGCTGCAACTAATGATACACTTTCTAATGCTGTTGTTGACTTTATTCGCGATGAAAATACTTTCCTTCCTCGTTCGCCTCCACCTCTTCTTCCTCTTCCTCCTTAGCGTCCTCAGTCTCTCAGCTGAGGGACTGATTACCTCATCTTTTGTACATAGTTCTACTGTTTTCACATTATGTCCTTGAATTTGTATTGAAAAGCCACTGGATGGCAAAGCGTCTATAATAAAGATACGCAGATGTTGCACATCTGTCTAATTCTTCAGCACACATCCTCCTTAAGCTGGGTACAACCATCACTTAGCACTCCCTCCAGCCCAAGCAGCACTTGCCCCTTTATGCATTATATACTCAGTATTTTCTATTCTATCCAAGTGTTTTTCCTGCATATTTGTCTGTGTTACTGTTTGTAACACAGACAAATGGTGTTGAAGATCTCGTATTCTTAAGTTTTAAAAAGAGAACCTTTGTAATATTTCTTGGTGATTGTATAAACTAGCTTACCCTTCTCTGTATTCTTTCTATTCTATCTTTGTCCGAGAAAGAAAGAGAGAGAGAGAGAGGGGGGGAAGGGGAGAAGGACAGAGGTAGCAAGAAAAATCAAATAAAGAAATAGAAAAAAGATGAAAAACAGAACAGGATTAAGAGAAACCGAAATAGTGAGAGAGATAGAAAAAGATTAAAGTGCTGGAAAAAAAAATCCGGCATCAAACAAAAATGTAGTTTAAGAAAAATATGCCATTATTGCAAATACTCTTGTCATTGTTGAAAATGATGAGTGTGTTGACACTGCGCTGAACAGGACAAAGTCAAGACACTAAACAATGGAGTCTCGTGGATCGAGACTTATGAAAACCGTGAACCTAAAAAATTCTGCTCTGATTGGTTAAGGAAAGCGAGCAGACTTTAAGTCCTAAATAACCAACCTAATGGACACAGTGGAAATTGGATAGAAAGGAAAATGGACACAGGTATAATAAAAAACAGGATTTAGATGGATACGTAACACAACTGGGGTACTACACTCCCATTTTATATATAAAAAATAAGAATGAAATCGTGAGAGGGAACTAAAATGGATTCCGTGTATTGTCTGGTTTTGTCTCGTGTGGACAGATATTTGCAGAAAAAGTCTGGAGAGTATTTTTACTAAGATGAATGGTTTGTGGCTACGATAGTATTTTAAAGACACACTCTCTCTCTCTCTCTCTCTCTCTCTCTCTCTCTCTCTCTCTCTCTCTCCCTCTCTCTCCCTCTCTCTCCCTCTCCCTCTCTCTCTCTCTCTCTCTCTCTCGCTCCCTCTCTCTCTCTCTCTCCCCTCTCTCTCTCCCTCTCTCTCTCTCTCTCTCTCTCTCTCCTCTCTCTCTCCTCTCTCTCTCCTCCCTCTCTCTCCTCTCTCTCTCTCTCTCCCTCTCTCTCCCCTCTCTCTCTCTCTCTCTCTCTCTCTCTCTCTCTCTCCCTCTCTCTCTCTCTCTCTCTCCTCTCTCCCTCTCTCCCTCTCTCTCTCTCTCTCTCTCTCCTCTCTCTCTCTCTCTCTCTCTCTCTCTCTCTCTCTCTCTCTCTCTGCTCTCTTCTCTCCCTCCCTCCTCCCTCTCTCTCTCTCTCTCTCTCTCTCTCTCTTTTTTACTGTTTTTAGGGTTTGACAAGGTTATTGGTTAGGATCCAGCTTTATTGACAAGCTATTAACAGGTTAAGGATTCTAACTTTGGTTGACAAGCTAAGAGCTGTTACCTACATCAGCTAATTTGAAAGCATTTTTATTGTTATGAAACATACAAGTAGGGAACAGGATGAAGTTGGAGCCATCTGTGGGCCAGCATTTTCATCTGATCAACTGGCTTTATCTCGTTAACATCATAATGCTGTACGAATGTGTTCCAGACTCTAGTCATCACACACACACACACACACACACACACACACACACACACACACACACACACACACACACACACACACCCTACTAGGTGAGTACACACGTCTGAGTACTAGAGAGGAAGGCTTATATTAAGCAAGCAGTAAAGGGAATCCCAATTCCTCCTTAGCATTCGGACAATGCCTCTCCCTTACGTGTTTTTTATCCCTATTCTTTCTTACCCTTCTCTCTTTGCTTCTGTCCTTTCCTCCCCGCCTCTGTGCTTCCCGTCTTCTCTCTCCCCAGGCTTCTCTCCCAATCCCTACCAACCTTCACTCTTTCCCTTGTCAATATCCTTCCTACCTCTACTCTCACTGGCATAGCAGAAGACCCTGGGTCTGTGTGATTCCGCAAGGGTTAATAACTCCACTTATATCTCTTATTTCTCTGTTATATCTATTTCACTTACTCATACCTCTTATTTCTGAAAAAAAAACCATACCTCGGTCGAGGATAGAACCCGCGATTAGAGTCATAAAACTTCAGACCGACGCGCTAGCTAGTTTTCTAACTCTCTGATCGCGGGTTCTATCTCCACCTGTGGTATGGTTTGTTTGCTATCGTGTCATTACGATTTCGTGACTCTTATTTCTGTTATATCTCTAGTTTTGCTTACTTATATCTCTCATTTCTCTGCAATATTTCTTGCTTTACTCATATCTCTTATTTCACTCTTATCTCTTATTTCGCTCGGTAATAAATCTTATATCTCTGTTATATCTCGTATTTCTCTGTTATCTCTTATTTCTCTTTTTTTTTTTACAGTGTTTGACAAGGTTAAGGATCCCTAGCTTTATTGACAAGCTATTTGCAGGTTAAGGATTCCTAACTTTATTGGCAAGCTAAGAGCTGTTAACTACATCAGCTCATTTGAAAGCATTTTTACTGTTATGAGACATACAAGTAGGGAACAGGATGAAGTTGGAGCCATCTGTAGGCCAGCATTTTCATGTGATCAACTGACTTTATCTCGTTGACATCATTATGCTGTACGAATGTGTTCCATACTCAAGTCATTCTGGGTATATAGGATCTCAGATGGAGTGAAGTTCTGGAGAAGGGTACAGCCAGAGTGAAGTTGCTGCTTTCTGCCCGTCTTGTGGCATAAAAGCTTGTTTCACGCTCTCCTCGAAGTGGATCCAAGTGTGGTATTTTGACAATATTGGCCTTGTACATAACAGTAAGGCCACCCACATCCCTCCTATGTTGAAGGCTCTGCTGAAATGACAGATCTATCCAGGATGGGTCCAGGCGAGAGACGAGACGTCTTGCTCTGTTCTCTACTCTGTCAAGCAGTCGCAGATGAGAGGGGGGCAGGCAAACCAAGAAAGTGGAGCATATTCAAGGTGCGAGCGTACTTGTGCCTCGTACAGAATCTTGCAACCCCTACTTTCAAGCAGATGCGAGATACAGCGAAGTGTTGTAAGCTTCCTGGCTGCCTCTCTCTCTCTCTCTCTCTCTCTCTCTCTCTCTCTCTCTCTCTCTCTCTCTCTGGTAAACAGATCCAGTTGAATAAAATAACTGCTTTTTTACATGAATGTTCGCAGTATATTTAAAAAAAAAACACACAAATTCGCATATGCATCATCAGAGCGTCTGCGGTTTATTGGCAGGAGCGACTCTTGGCTTAATTCAAGCAGCCAATTTGGCAGCAGTAATAGCTTCGTCTGGACACAATATTATCAAAAATGCCGGCAATCCCAACACGAGTCTGAGTCCCGATCAACAGCATTAAAATGTAAAATAAAATATTTTACCTGACAAAACACTTGGTTATATTAAAAGCAAATGTCCTATTCAGACATTTATATATTATATTAATTAAATTTTAACTAAAATAACAATAACAAAAGAGAGCTAGATTAACCTTTCTTGAATAATGTTAAAACTGTAGAATGAAATAAAGGAAATATTAATATATTGTTATATCCATGGTGAACACTAAACCCGTATGGATTATGCAGCGCCTGTGGAAGGGGGGATGGAAGGCGTTCAGGCTTAATTCAGGGAATTGGAGCATACATCCAATTCCCTAGATCAAGAGCCCTTCACCAGCATCAAGGAACCTCCCTTGAAAGGAAGCAGATGTGTAGACGTATTATTACTATAATCAAGGAACCTTCCCTGAGGGGTGTGTAGACGTAGCAGAATTGTTATGTTTAGCATCAATATCTTTGTCTCGGAATCTTTGTATTATAATGAGAATGATGCCTCATCAAAACAATTATAATGAGAATTATGCCTCATCAAAACAATTATAATGAGAATGATGCCTCATCAAAACAATTATAATGAGAATGATGCCTCATCAAAACAATTATAATGAGAATGATGCCTCATCAAAACAATTATAATGAGAATGATGCCTCATCAAAACAATTATAATGAGAATGATGCCTCATCAAAACAATTATAATGAGAATGATGCCTCATCAAAATTATAATGAGAATGATGCCTCATCAAAACAATTATAATGAGAATGATGCCTCATCAAAATTATAATGAGAATGATGCCTCATCAAAACAATTATACAACATCTATACAGCTGTTTCCACAATTTTACGTTTTTTTATGCCTGTGTTTAAACACTGTAAGAGAAGTTAGGTCAGCTGTTTCGTTAGTATTTTTCTTTTTGTCAATATAGAGATACGTTTTAATAGAACTTATTCTTTTGACATAACCATTTTGCCTGATAAAATGTTCTTATGTGTTTTAGCACTGATGATGGTGGGTTTGAGACCCCCAAAGTAATCAGGAAAATGAAGATAAATGAACATGTATAATACGGTTTTGATTCTTTCAGTATTCTTTCATCTAAGATTACCAAGAGAAAAGTCAGTATGTACGAATATATATATATATATATATATATATATATATATATATATATATATATATATATATATATATATATTACATTTTGTAATATATATAATGTCGTGCCGAATAGGCAGAACTTGCGATCTTGGCTTAAATAGCAACGCTCATATTGTCATATAGGACAAGCGAAAATTTGTGTATGCAATTATTTCACCAAAATCATTCTGAACCTAACGAAAAAAATATATTTCACTGTGTTTGTTTAGTATTAAATTATTGTAAACAAATCTAAAATATATTTAGTTCGGTTAGGCTAAAATAAATTTTTCTTGTTATAATAAGGTTAGGTAAGTTTTCTAAGATTCTTTCGGTGCAAAATTAAAATTTTTTACATTAACATTAATGAAAAATATATATCTTTAAACGTATAAGAGAAAATTTTAGAAAGGACTTAATTTTAAATGAGTTCTTGCTGATTGACCAGTTTTACATATTCGGCACATTATATTTATATATATATATATATATATATATATATATATATATATATATATATATATATATATATATATATATATAATTGTGTGTGTGTGTATGTGTGTCGTGCCGAATAGATAAAAACTTGCGGCTTTGGCTTAAATAGCAACGCTCTTCTTGCCGAATAAGGCAATCAAAAATATATGTATGCAATAATTTCGCAAAAATCATTCTGAACCTAATGAAAATATATATATATTTAATTATGCTTGTTTATTATTAAATTATTGCAAACTTATCTAAAATATATTTAGTTGGATTAGGCTACATTAAATTGCGCTTATTATAATAAGGTTAGGTAAATTTTCTAAGGTTCTTTGGGAACAAAATTTTTAATTTTTGCTTTAACACAAATAAAAAAAATATGTTTAAGAGAGAATTTTAGGAAGGACTTAATTTTAAATAAGTTCTTGCTAATTGACCAATTCTTCCTATTCGGCACGACATATATTTATTTACGCACACAGTCACTGGCCACTTTATTAGGTACACTTCTATTACTGGGGAGGGGCACCCAAACATGGACTCAACAAGGTTGTGGAAACATCATTAGATTTTGACTCGTGTTGACACGAGAGCATCACGCAGTTGCTGCAGATTTGCCGGATGCACATTCCCAATATTTACGCTAAATGTTGATTTCCATGTGCATGTCGCAGCAGAAATCGTGATTCGTCAGACCTGACAAAGTTTTTCCAATTTTCAACAGTCCAGTTTTGGTGAGCCTGTGCCTCGGTTTCCTCCTCTTAGCTGACAGCATTGGAACCCGTGTGGTCTGCTGCTATATTCTATCCACTTCAAGATTCGATATGTTGTACATTCAGAGATGCTCTTCTGGATACCACTGTTGTAATGCATGGTAATCAGAGTTACTGTCACTTTCCTGTCATATTGAGCCAGTCTGGCAATGCTCCTCTGAACTCTCAATAACAAGGCGTTTTCGCCCACCATTCTTTGAAAACTCATGAAAAGACTATGGTATGTGAAAGTCAATTGTTTCTGAGATACTAAAACCTGCCCGTCTGGCACCAACATTCATTCCACGGTCATAGTCACTAAAATCACATTTCTTCCCCATTCTGATGTTTGGTCTAAACAACTGAACCCTTTGACCATGCCTACATGTTTTTAGGCATAATTGGCTGATTAGATATTTGCATTAACATTTGTACAGGTGTACCTACTGAAGTGGTCAGTGTTTACTGTGATCTTATTGTGATCTTATGTGAGTGGATTCGAATGTTGCAAAAACTTATTTATACCAATTTTCTAAAAAATATGAAGTTTATTTGTAAGATAAGATAAGATAAGATTTCGTTCGGATTTTTAACCCCGGAGGGTTAGCCACCCAGGATAACCCAAGAAAGTCAGTGCGTCATCGAGGACTGTAACTTATTTCCATTGGGGTCCTTAATCTTGTCCCCCAGGATGCGACCCACACCAGTCGACTAACACCCAGGTACCTATTTGCTGCTAGGTGAACAGGACAACAGGTGTAAGGAAACGTGTCGGAATGTTTCCACCCGCCGGGAATCGAACCCGGGCCCTCCGTGTGTGAAGTGAGAGCTTTAGCCACCAGGCCACCGGGGCAATTAAACATTTTAACAATTTTATACACATAAATATTGTTAACAATATCTAGTCATTTCCTGTCACCACCATGACAACAAAGTTACTGACAGGCAAGTAGCTGTCCATTAGATAGGGAGAACCTGCCAGGGAGCAAGAGGCAGGCGTTCCTGTGGACACAGAATCGTCAGGTCCTCAGACTAAGAGGTCCTGCCAGCGGTGCTCTCTGCCTGCCAAACTTGTGCTCGTCGACCGCTGTTGTGCTGGATAAAGTTTGTCCAGCGGGAATAAAGAAAGCTTTTAGGAGTTGTGGTAGCCGGCACACTGGACCAGCCACCATAGTCAATACATTTCTGTTCCTTGTTTGATATAAGCGTGTCCATTAATGCTATGTTGTAGTATTTGTCTCTGTCACAAATTCTTATCTCTCCCTCTGTCTCATATATATATATATATATATATATATATATATATATATATATATATATATATATATATATATATATATATATATATATCGTGCTGAATAGGTAAAACTGATCTATTAGCAAGAAGTCATTTAAAATTTCTAACTTTCTAACCAATCGAACACAGAGTATTGGTAAAAAGAGTTAAATCGGAAGCTGCCATAGTGAAAAGCTCTGTTCACACGAGCCACAATACTCGCCCCCCATCCTGTTACTCATCCTTATATCAGACATAGAGATGTAATCCACGGTACCGTGTCATCCTTTGCAGACGATACTAGGATCTGCATGAGACTGTCATCTATTGAGGACACGGTTAACCTCTAAGAAGATATAGACTAAGTTTTCCAATGGGCAACGGAAAATATGATGTTCGATGAAGACAAATTCCAACTACTCCGTTACGGAAAACTGGAGGAGAAAATAATTAGAGCTGAGTATACTACAAACTGCTCATACAATAGAGCGAAAAATAATGTGAGGGACCTGAGAGTGGTAATGTCTGAGGACTTACTTTCAAGGATCACATCAGTGCCACGATTACAACTGCAAAGAAAATGATAGAATGGATAATGAGAACGTTCAAAACAAGAGATGCCAAGCCAATGATGATCCTTTTCAGATCACTTGTTCTCTCTAGGCTGGAATACTGCTGTGCATTGACATCTCCGTTCAAAGCAGGTGAAATTGCAGATCTAGAGTGTACAGAGAACCTTTACTGCACGTATAAGTTCTATCAAACACCTCAATTATTGGGAAAGCTTGGAAGCACTTGACTTATACTCTCTGGAACGCAGGCGAGAGAGAGTGAGAGATAATCTGCACTTGGAAAATCCTAGAAGGAACGGTCCCGAATCTACACAAAGAAATCACTGTCTACGAAAGTAAAAGACTGGACAGGTGGTGCAAAACACCCCCAATGAAAAGTAGGGGCTCCATTGGTACACTAAGAGAAAACACCATAAGTGTCAGGGGCCCCAAGACTGTTCAGCAGCCTCCCACCATGCTTAAAGGAGATTACCAGTAGGCCCCTGGCTGCCTTCAAGAGGGAGCTGGACAGATACTTAGTCGGTGTCAGGTCAGCCGGGCTGTGGTTCGTACATTGTACTACGTGCGGCCAGCAGTAACAGCCTGGTTGATCAGGCCCTGATTCACCGGGAGACCTGGTCATGGACCGGACCGCGGGGGCATTGATCCCCGGAATACCCTCCAGGTAGACTGCTATCGCCTGAATTACATCCTAAATCCTGAGTTTCTTCATCTGACAACGCAAGGTCAGGTAATGTAAACACTGGTATAGTGACGTCTTCGCTGTGTGGCACAAATCAGGATATTACCACTGTTTTTCGTGTCGATTGAAACCTTTTACATTCATCATACAGAAATAACAATAGTGGTGGGTGGTTTTCGGCTCTCACCACACCATAGGCACACCGAAGTTTAAACTTTTCCTGTGCATGTTTTTCCACTGTCGTAAGCATTCTACACAGGTTCTGCAAACTATATGGGGAGCCCAAGACTTGTCTTGTTCTCCAAGTGCCACCCCAGAATAAATAAGATAAGCTTGTTTTACAAAATTTGTGATTTTTTTCCCTTTGTTTTTGCAAAGAGAATTCGTCATAAACACAGTAAAATGTCTTGGGATTGTTTAAGCAGACTCTTCGTAAAGAACTCATGTTCATCTGGAAAAAAAATAAAAAAAGGTTGCAATATTATCAGGTGATCGTTGTTGATACAGCTCCTTTCACTATACTATATACATATACACGCGTTCTTGCAAAGTTCCATGTTGATAGAGGGTAGGTATGCAATATCTCACAAGCTAGAGTCAATTTGAAAACCCTACTGCCATTTTCGAATTCAGCAACCCCAAAACACCCTAAATACCTTCAAATATCTTGGGCAACGATTTTTTTTGTTAAAATTAAGTTGCGTTGTGTACCACTATAGTCATCCCCAGCCATTGCTGTTGATATAAACTATAGTTATGTTAGAGTTTCTCACTTCTCAGTGAGGTCTAGTTACTAGTTATTGAAAATCTGTTATTCTTGGATTATTTACGTAATGAAGTTAAGATCCTGAAATGATTTATTTTCATAATCACAGAGCTGAGAGTAAGCACAGCAAGTGCACTGAAGTGCATTTGAAGCTGTTCCTGCAACATTACCATTTCAAGAAAGTTTAAAGTTATATTTTCAGAGTTTCTTTTGTCAGGCTTTTGTGACAAGGAATCTAATGTGTTGAAAAGTATAAAGGTGTACATTCAGTTTTACGCAAGTGAAATTCGTCCTGTATTTTCCCCAGCTCTGAAAATACGTACTTAACAAGGTGAACACTTACGGAGGTTGACTCGTGGAAAGAGGCAAATTACTCTAGAACTGTTTGGCAAATTCACAATCTCTTTAGTAGCAGCCCGCAATGGTAGCAAATTCTGAAGCGACACTTTTTAGTTGCATTACATAAGAAAATAAGAAAGGAATACTGCAGCTGGCCTATTGGCCCAAACTAAGCAGGTTTTTCTCAAACCCAAACCCACTAACAAAAATAATTGCCCAACCCATTGCATGGGATTTCCAATACTTGACAGTCTACATGGACTGATTGCCCAACCAGTTGTCCACCAAAAGAATTTAATGTGAGGCGATTTCAGTGATTTACATTTCTAAATGTTACTGCACAAGCTCGAACAGAACTTAAGTTTCCTTAGAAATCGAAGTCAAAACTTGAATGCCTTCTGATATCCTCTTTGTTGAAGTTGCTAACCATGATTCACCAAACTTGTGCTATCAAGGACCTGTTCTCACTTGTGTAATCAAGAATCTGTCGACATTAGTGTTATCAAGGACCAGCCCTCACTTGCATTATCAAGGACATGCCTTTACGAGTATTATCAAGGCCCTACCTTAATGAGTATTATCAAGGACCTACCTTCACGAATATTATCAAGGACCTGTCATCAGTTGTATTATTTAGGCCTGCCTTCACGAGTGTTATCAAGGATCTACCTTCCCAAGTGTTATCAAGGATTATTCCTCGCATATATTAAGGACCTGCCACAGTTGTATTATTTAGGGCCTTGGATTATCAAGTATCTGCCTTCGCTTGTACTATCAAGGATGTGATGAATGGTTTGAAAAACCGACAAGTTGAAGATTGAGACACTTATGCAGCATATGGGAATCTTTATTCAGGAAACGTATTGGACTGATGAAGCCACTGTGTGGCGAAACGTTTCCTGAATAAAGATTCCCATATGCTGCATAAGTGTCTCAATCTTCAACTATCAAGGATATGCCTTCACCTGTATTATCAAAGACCTGCCCTCATTTGTCACCAAGGTCCTTCCCTCACATGAGTTATCAAGAACCTGCCCTTGTGTTATGAAGGACCTGCTTTCACCTGTGTTAAGGACCTGCCCGTTATTGTATTATGTAGAACCTGTCCTGTAATGACAACCTTCCTGCTGTGGGCCCTCTAGGAAGCATAACCACCTTTCTGTTGAGAGCTCTCTTGGAAGCATAATGACCACCGTCCCGCTGTGGGCCCCCTAGGAAGCATAATGACCACTGTCATGCTGTGGGCCCTCTAGGGAGCGTAATGACCACCTTCCTGATGAAGGCCCGTCTAGGAAACATAATGACTTCCTTCCTGCTGAGGACCCCTCTAGGAAGCATAATGACCATCGTCCTGTTTAGGGCCCTCTAGGAAGCATACTAACCATAAGAATATTTTGACTGGTGTCACTCATCTTTCTCCCGAGATTTCTGACCAATTAGATAGGATCTTGCAGTGGCTCCAAGTTTTGATTGCTGGTTCCACGGTGTTTACGAAAAGTTTTGGGTTGTTTCTTGCCAGGATTTTGGTTGTCACTTACGCCATTGTTCTTATACTTGCTTCTGTTGGGTAACTATTTGTTCTCTTTTCATATTGATGGGAGTAGGAGCTATGAATATAAGAGCCTGACTCCGCCACCTTCAGTGGCCAGAATAATTAAAATTATTTTCTCTCTCTCTTTCTCTCTCTCTCTCTCTCTCTCTCTCTCTCTCTCTCTCATTTGTTCTCTACGAAACGACTAGCAGTATTTTATTACATGTAAACTACGTTATCTGTATACTGCATGCATAAAAGAAAGCAAATTGAATTTGAATTTTGAATTTGATTATAAGCAGGTAGCGCGTTTGTTTCGCATTCAGACAAAGGATCAAGCCTCCACCACGTCTTGTACTACCTGACCCACATGGGTTTAGCTCTTCATATAAATATCATTATTACATTCCTAGTCTTCTAATTTCTTCCTTTATATCCTCTCAATTTTCCTATCGATCTCTCCGCCTCTTCCGTCTTTTCTCCCCATCCCACATCCCCATTTATTCCTATCTTCTTTACTCCTGAGTCCCGATGACGCACTGACTATCCCGGGTTATCCTGCGTGGCTATCCCTCTGAGTTGAACATCCGAACAGAATCTTATCGCTCATCTTAACGTGTAAACTTGTACAATACGTGTTACTTAACACTTAATGCACAAGTGTTAGTTAACACTTGTACAATACATGTTAAATAACACGTACGTATGCATGTGAGTTAACTAACAAGTGTATGTATGATATATTTATGTATTCATTTAACTGTTTTATTACGTAGTTGCCTAATTGAGTATATATATATATATATATATATATATATATATATATATATATATATATATATATATATATATATATATATATGACTGTAAGCGTGTATATGAATTTAATTTGAGTCTGTTTTAGTAAGATTCTTGAAGTCTTTGTTTAGTTATAAATAAACGTAACAGCGACTCTGACCTTTATTGTGTTGCAAAGGTACAAAGGAGGAGAGTGGAACGAACAAGTGTAATAGTAGTAGCAGCAGCAACACACAGCATGAGGCATTCTTGAGTTTGCCCAGCGCTCGGGCTTAATGCCCAAAGCTGGGGTGATTACAAAAGGAGCCTGTAGTGTTTGCTGCCTTTGCACCTCCTAACATCGTCTGCTACTATGCAGCTGCCACACCCTTCGAGCCTAGTGTGGGCGGGGTTTGTTGCAGCCCAGGGTGCCTAGCTTCTCCCTCCGAGCCCCGTGGGGGCGGGAAATGGGTTAGGCCTGGGGGCAGCTGGTCCCAGAAGACGAGGAGGCACTTGTACCTCCTCCCTTGGCAGACAATGATCTGAGACACTCCCTCGACAGAGCCAAGGCCGGGCCACCTCTTGGATAAGACCCGGGCCGGGCGATTTTACTGGCGATTCTACAACAGAACAGAAGGTACAAAGTGGAAGATAATCTCACTGGCTAGCTTTCTTGGATTCTCCTGTTTTACTAACTCTGTGGCCAGTTCCGGATTTAGATGATGAGAAGCCCTAGGCAATTCCACTTGTGAGGCCCTTCCCCACCATCAGGCCTAAACAAAAGCAAAATTCAGTGAAGCCGAGGATGATGACGGGTGTTTAAAATTCCGCAATTCACAATTCCTCCTCTAAGGGGGCCCTCGGGCAATTTCCGCGCGCGCTCAACCAAAAATCGAAAAATTATGGAAGTTGAGTTATATATACCGAAAAATAGCTTAACTCTTTGGCAATACAATGGTACCAGAATGAATGTTCTACGACGTTTCTACAAGAAATTATAGTCATTTGTATCAGGTATGGTGACGGTGATATTGGTAGCGAGTCTGCTCACAGCCCATATATATTTTGGAAATTTTTCCTTGTTTTTTATCGCTTTTTCTTGCATTATTCTTTCTAATATAATAACTGACTATTTGGCATCATAAAACAGAAGGCGGAGCTTATCCCTAGACTTAGAGACAACCATTAATTATATGGGAATGCTCGGCAGTGCTCCCGCTCCAGATAGAGCCAGGAGAAATCACTTCATTATTACGCTTATATCAGCTTATATATCAACTCTACGGCTTATTTATCTATCAGAATTGATCTAATATGATATAATAAACACTCTAAATAACATACAAACATGTTATATACTCTAGACTGATAAAAATAGGCCATAATATGGCGAGAGATTATCGGGAATATTTCGATATAAATGAGTTACTGCTCTCCATGTCGTATTCTTTGGTCTCTGAGTAAGAGAAAACGGTGTTTTGAAGAGGGTAACTGCACTAGAACATCAGTTTACTAAGAAATACACCCAAACAAACGCGATTTTCGCGATTTTTTTTTTTTTTTTTTGAGACGGTGGGCCGGCCGGTGCTCCCGGCCAATATCTCGGAAGTAACTTATTCACCTAAGGTACCTATTTCTGCCTTTATTACTTAATTAAATGGAATAATATTCACAGAAATTGTAGAATAATGATTTCTCTATTTTTCTACAAGCTATTTTTGGAAATATTCCAAATACTTTCGGAGTTATGTGGGAGTAAAGGGCAGATTTTTTGCAAAATTCCAGAAACTAACACACTTTATTTTTTTGTGAAATAAAGATAAGTTATTTAGAGAAAAGACGTTGAGTAAAATTCGTATAAGATTTGCTCTCTCGGCACCAAGTGTCCAAACAACCTTACGTCGTCCCATATAGGAATAAATCGCCCCCCAAGGGCATTTTCAGCAAATCAGTCCTTTTTCAGTCTTTTCTCAGTTGTCGTTTGAGGTATATTTTTGATAAATATTTTCAAGAAAGAGTGAAAACACTTTGTCCTGTGCACCAAAACTGGAGGAAATCGGACGGTAAACAAAAAAGCTACATATTTATACAAATAACCCACACACAGAAGAAAGGAGCTTACGACGACGTTTCGGTCAGACTTGGACCATTTACAAAGTCTCACTAACAGAAATAGAGAAAGAGCCAGTATATATAAGCCAGCTGGCAGGGACAGGACAAAAGAGGTAGGAGGAGGAGGAGCAGTGGTGATGGTGGTAAGGCAGGTAGTGGAAGTAGTAGTAGTAGTAGTAGTAGAAGTAGTAGTGGTAGTGTAAAGTAGTGCCTTTTTGTTCTTTATAAGATGTTACTGTTAAAAACCGTAGTGATTGAAAATAAGCATAAATGTTAAAATAAACACTGTGAAAACTTGTGCAATAACCGAACTTCGTAAACGTTTTATGGGATAATCAGGAATTTTCAGGAATATAAAATTGTAAATTTACTGATATATTCTTTAAAATACATATTAAGAAATAGGGATACTACAATCATCAAATACACTAAGGCTAAAAAATGTTTTTTCTAATCTTTATAGCACAATCATCCAAACGTTCATCAAAATTGGTCTAAGCTTGTCACTTTTAATGTGTGACTTTTCAATTGGTAACTCCGTGCCTGGCTGGCAAAGCTCTCGGTTCACACGCGGAGGGCCGGGTTCGACTCCCAGCGGGGTGGAAACATTTCGACGCGTTTCCTTACACCTCTCGTCCTGTACACCTAGCAGCAAATAGGTACTACTGTGGGTGTTTGTCGACTGGTGTGGGTGGCATCCTGGGGAACAAGGTTGAGGACCCCAATGGAAATATGACAGTCCTCGATGACGCACTGCCTTTCTTGGGTTATCCTGGGCGGCTGACCCTCCGGGGTTAAAAATCCGAACGAAATCTTATCTTAATGCATAGCTGTTAGTGACCATTAAGCCAAGAAACAGCCACAAGATTGCTTCCACATTAGGGAAGGCCGTTTGAATTTTTTCCTTCTATATAATTTGTTGAAGGTCTGTATAAGACAGTGACTGCCATTTTACAGGCCTATGGCTTTGTCTCACGTGCAAGTGAAAGTGCAAAAGTTCATTAGTAAGTTTCAGGTCAACGTCATCTGCTTATGCTGCCATCAACAAATCAACACTTTGCTGAATTTCTTAAATGCTGTCAGAGTAGCAATATCAGTGTGCACAGTATCTCTTAAATTGGCTTCAAATGCATCTAGCATAGGAATGAAGGATTTTATCCTAAACTTATGTCTTGAAGAGAGTTGATCTGAGGCATCAGGACCAGGTGCACTTCCATCATTTCCTTGTCGTTTCCTTACTCTTTTTCTCCTTGTGACAGTTCTCTAGTTAACATTTGGTAAGGTGGCTTTTGCTTGGTGTTGAAGCTCATCAACTCTTTTGTAATTTTGCTTAAAAAATCCTTAAGTGAACTGTACAAACAATTACAAGACCTCAATAATAGTTCCGATTTCTGAATGGCTTTGCTGACCTTGTGAAAATAACCCAGCACACGGGTCCAGAAAATGCAGCATAAACGCAAATTCCAGTTCTTCCATTTTCTGCAAAAAAATTGTTAGTCTGAAACCTGTATCACCCTTCTCGTTAACATCAGAGTACAAATGACTGAGGGTTTCAGTCAACTTATCTATCTCACTGCTTTCCTGGAAGGACAAATTCAGTACAGAAATCAGCGGCAGTGTCGAGTTAAGTATGTTTTTATTCAGGTACAAATACACACAAATAGTTACATAAATTATCATACATAGCAGCATATGTGTAGGTTACCTAGGATAACCAAAAAAAAAAAGGTAAGTGACTTATTTCCATTGGGGGTCCTTGATAGTATTATTCTGAAATGGAGTGCTAGGAAACCTGTGGCCTCCTAGATTTTGAGGCCCTAGGCTTCAGCCTGCCAAACCTATAGGTAAATCCAGCACTGCTTGTTGTTGATATGCATGAAGTCCTGTACTGTATTCGTGAAAATTGTTGAAGAGTGCCACGGAAGTTTATCCGTTTTCTATGCTGAAGAGGGAATAAAAAACGAATGTTTGAAGATGGACTATGAATCCTACAAGTAAACAAGATTAGGGTTAGTAATATAATATACGACTATAAATCATATCCGGTTCATCTAAACTTAAGAGATGGTCTGCCTGTACACACTTTGAGTCTCACTAGTCATGAATCAATGTATGAGGCCCCAGAAACTAATACAAGACTAAAAATAATAAAGTATACTCGCCAGAGTGTGTGGATGCTGTGGTTTGGTAAACTTCCAGCACTTGGCAAATGGTGTATCTGATTCCCTGTGGAAGAGTACTTCAAACCATAAATTATAATCATTAAGTTAGGACACTTGCATTTCCATTCAGTCTTCATTATGTTACACTGGGGATAGAAATTATTAGGGTAATTAATCCAAAATCGAGTCGCCACCTAACTGAAGAGGGCCCCAGCAGGTCGAAATATACAGACCAATTAATCTTTTCAGTTTCTCTCTCCATGTAGGTTATTACTGAACATTGACAGGTGTTTATTGCACTTTAGTTATTCACAAGGATAATCGTTCACATTCTAGTCTGGATTAATTATTGAAGCCAATTGACATCCCAAAGTGCACATGCCACTCACAAATATACCATGCTTTAGTTTTATTAATATCCTTTATCTGACATATTTAGGATCATATTTCTAATGAAACATGTATTTGAATATAATTAAACTTATTTAAAATAGCATTCATAACAAAATTATAGGGATTAAAAAGGTAATTATAAATATTTATTACTTATTAAGCCAATAGTGATAGATCACTATTGGCTTAATAATGTTATTAGTGTCAATGTAGACTTCTGTCTCTGGTTGTCATTAAACATTGAAGGTTCCATAGAATCTTATAATAAGGATGACATAACGAAGTATGATCATCCTGTGTGTAAATATAACCTTCATTACATGGTGACGTGTTTCCATTCCTGCACGATCCGAGAAAGGTATCCCCGTATTGCCTAATCACAGTCGCTTGTGCCTAATTGATCCGATGAAGATAACCCATAATCCAGTCCCTTGTGCCTCAGTGATCCGAGAAAGGTATCCCCGAATTCCATTACCCAGTCTCTTATACCTCAGTGATCCGAGGAAGGTATACTCATATTGCATAGCCCCAGTCGCTTCTATCTCAATGCACGCGACTTGCAAAGTGCTGCATAAGTTGATAATTAAATCAGTATTGAAGATGTGAACGGAATCAGAAGAGGCAATCATCAATCATATGGAAACTAGTATGCACATTTCTTCAATAAAAATTGTAATTTGGGACATATAAAGTTCAAATCTAATCCAAACTTTTCAAAGATACCAATATCTTAAAATACACATGCACATTAAGTTTGAATTGAACCTATTCAGACGTTGCATTATCAGGTCATGAGCTTGGAAGGCTTGAAGCTAATCAGATGCCGCAATCAGAAATTATCGCATGGAAAGGAAATTTTCAAATTTTCCAGTTCCAAAAAAAAGTGATTTAGGACCTACACAGGCTAAAGTCGATCTAAACTTTTCTCTACACCTGCTGTCCTGTTCAGATAGCAATAAGAAGGTACCAGGGTGTTAGTCGACTGGTGTGGGTCGCATCCTGGGAGACAATATTGAATGACCTCATTGGAAATAAAACAGACAGTTTCCGATGACATACTGACTTGGGTTATCCTGGGTGGCTAATTTTCTGGATTAAAAATCCTGGGGGACAAGACTGAGGACCCCAATGGAAATAAGTTAGACAGTCGTCGATGACGCACTGACTCTCTTGGATTATCCTGGGTGGCTAACCCTCCGGGGTTAAAAATCCGAACGAAATCTTATCTAAACTTATCTCTAAGGCGTGTGCAACTTGTTTTAGAGTCCCATTAGTGTATCAGTTTTCTATGATACAAGAAAATAGAAAATTAACATTTGAGGGTATACTGTGAATCCGAAAATTTAATTTGTATTTTATAATAAAAACTCATTTATTTTTAGCTCTGGTAGAAATTTTCTAGCCCTTGTTTAGCCTAATGTTTGTTGTAATATTTTTTCTTTACCATTTCTCAATCCATATATTTGGAAGTAACTTTACACAGAAGCTTGTCAGTCTAGTGTGTTTTTTTTTAGTTTCGTTCATATGATCTTTCGGTGACAATATTTGGGTGAAAACTAGATACCTTTGTCTGTGACTTTCAGTATTGTATGTTTTTGAATAAAATGTCTGTACAGTTTTTATACAAAATCATATTGTTAAATTCGCCTTCTGATTTTTTATGGATTAAAAATATTATCTGTCCATATACGGATCCTTGTTGCATCTTATTGGTGATATAAGATTAAGATTTGTTCGGATTTTTAACCAGGAGAGTTAGCCACCTAGAATAACCTAAGAAAGGTCAGTGCGTCATCTAGGACTATCTGTCTGATTTCCATTGGCGTTCCTTGTAAGTTTATTTAAATACAGGTACACATAAATACAATTATCATAGTAACATGTGTGTAAATTACCCAAGATAACCCCAAAAAGTCAGTGACTTATATATACAGGGGTCCATGTAATAGTTTGTCCCTCAGGATGCGACCCACAGCAGTCGGCTAACACCATGTACCTACTTACTGGTAGGCGAATAAGGACAGTAGGTGTAAACGTTTCAATCATGCCGGGGATTGAACCATGGACACTCAGTGGGAGAGTTTATTATGCACCCCATACCCATCTAGTGGGCAGTAGTCAAAAGATTAGAGATACATAATGGGTCCAGGGATTGGGCAAGAGGAAAAGTGTCCTCCAGGTGTCCCTTTACATATAGTAATATAGAGGAAGTTGCCATTTTAATAAATATAATAGTGTGGATTAATATGTCACATACATATACATAAACAAATGCAGATCTAATTTTAGCCCAAGAGTTTAAATGTATTCACTGTGAAGTGAACTATTTGTAATGATATTCACTACTCTCTTTCATACTAATGCTGAACGAGTAACAATGTTGTTAAATAATTGAACTGAAAATAAAATTTATTTTTTTTACACAGGAAAGATAGAAAATAACAGCAGAAACTTAGATTAAAAACAACGTAGAAACAAAAGATTTTCTGTAACAGGTAAAAACTGTTTTAAGTAACAAATGTGTATAACTTATCACTCTGGCATGAGAGGAAATAGGAGCCATGACAGAGAAATGGAAGCATTTACCCAATTTGTGCTACAATTAATATCTCCCAAAGGCGAGTAACTTTTTTTATACTATTCGCTAAAAATAATGTACATTTTTTTAACGCTTGGGCTTGCCTGACTGAAGGAGTTTGAATAAATGGCCTAGAAATCCGACAAGTTGATGAGACACTTGTGTAACATTGGGGTATCTTTATTCCGGAAAAGGTTCACCAGCCAGTGGCTTCTTCAGTTCAGTGCAGAAAAAGGTGGAAGATGACGAGTTAGGGTAATCAGTCCCTCAGTTTGGTGGGCATTTGTCAGTTATGCTGAATAAGATAGTACGTGATAGTACTACTATCAACGGTACTCAGAAGCATTCAATGCATGTTACCGAGATTTATAAACGTGGAAATATTCATTTTAGTTACAGTAAGAAGTTGTTGTTCTGAAGTTGTCTGGTAGTTGTTGTCTGGTAGTTGTCTCGAAGTTGTCTTGTAGTTGTTGTCAGGTAGTTGTTGTCTGGTAGTTGTCTACTGGTTGTCTGATAAATGGCTAGTAGTTGTGTGGTAGTAGTGGTTGTGCAGTAGTTGTGTGGTAGTAGTGGTTGTGCAGTAGTTGTGTGGTAGTAGTGGTTGTGCAGTAGTTGTGTGGTAGTAGTGGTTGTGCAGTAGTTGTGTGGTAGTAGTGGTTGTGCAGTAGTTGTGGTAGTAGTGGTTGTGTAGTAGTTGTGTGGTAGTAGTGGTTGTGCAGTAGTGTGGTAGTAGTGGTTGTGTAGTAGTTGTGTGGTAGTGGTGGTTGTGCAGTAGTTGTGTGGTAGTGGTGGTTGTGCAGTAGTTGTGTGGTAGTAGTGGTTGTGTAGTAGTGTGGCGGTAGTGGTTGTGCAGTAGTTGTGTGGTGGTAGTGGTTGTGTAGTAGTTGTGTGGTAGTAGTGGTTGTGCAGTAGTTGTGTGGTAGTGGTTGTGCAGTAGTTGTGTGGTAGTAGTGGTTGTGCAGTAGTTGTGTGGTAGTAGTGGTTGTGTAGTTGTGTGGTAGTAGTGGTTGTGCAGTAGTTGTGTGGTAGTAGTGGTTGTGTAGTAGTTGTGTGGTAGTAGTGGTTGTGCAGTAGTTGTGTGGTAGTAGTGGTTGTGCAGTAGTTGTGTGGTAAATACATTCTAAACCTATGGCTATGTGTAACTCGGTGTAGTTAATTAGTCTATGTTTATGCATGAAACAATGAATTACACATGTGAAACATCTGGATATCTTTACTTGTAGACGTTTCGCCATCCAGTGGCTTTTTAAACACAACAGACATAATAGAAATATATACAGCAAATAATGGAAGATGAAGTAATCAGTCCTTCAGCCTATGAGCAGGTGACGAACACATAACCATTTGGAAATATCGAGACCACAGACCACTATCCTGAAGAGTTTTCTTGGTCAACACGCCTCACAGCCTCTGACCACCTTTAAGCTTCCTGTCGCACAGTGCTGACACTAAGCTGGCACCTCCCGGCCAACGCCAAGTTCAGATCCTTTCAAGGAGCGCAAGATTTAGATGTTTCTTTAGTTGAGACTCGACCCGTTGACTCTAAGATGATAGATCCCATCCCTTATTTTCTCACATTCGACAAATGGCGTATCCATTAAGGTTATAAGATCAGTCTCACTTAATATGTTGATGGTCACTGCATCCTCAGAAGAAAAAAATATTCTAATATCCTGAACACAAATACAAATTGTTATTTTTCTTTGGGGATAAGAATACCATTGGACATAAGAATGTAAGTACACTGCAGTGGTTCTACTGGCCCACTCGAGGCAAACCTCCTTTCACACTCAGATAACATAAGAGAGTAGGAGCACTGCTGCAGGCCTACTGGTCCAACTTACACCCACTTATATACTTTGTCCAATTTGTTTTTAAAGCTACACAAGATTTTCGCTTCAGTGATGTTACTCGTCCACAACTCTGTTACCAAACCACTGCTTTCCTATATCCTTTCTAAATCTATTTATTTTTTCCAACTTACTCATTGATGCGAGTGCTGTCATAGTTGTATGTGTTTAGCACCTTATTCTTTGTCACTAATTTTCTAAAACCTAAGTTTCAGTGACGCTTCCTGGCAATCTATTCCACTCATCTACAACTATTTTTCCCAGACCGTGATCTTATTATTCCCTTCTAAACCTGAAGTGATCCAAACTGAGTTCCTTGATTTGATTTTTCTTGGTTACATATCCTCATTTCCCAAATTATAAGTGTTATATTTACACTTACGTTTTACTTGTTCATCTCTATCATTTCTTCCGTCATTCTTCATCTCTCAGGAAAGTACGTATAGGCTCAAAACTCAGACTATGTAGATAAATTGTTCAGAAAACCGACAAGCTGATAAATTAGACACATGTGCAACACTGAGGTATCTTGGGTATCTTTATTGTTAAACGTTGGCTTCATTTGTCCAATGCAAAGAAGAATGGTTAAAATCAGAAGGTGTTTGAAATAATGAGTTCCTCGGCCTGGAATCGATGTAGCTTATTTCCACCTATGAATTTGTCCAAGGTGACACCTACTAAGACTGCTTCACCTAATCTAACTGCAGTATGTAAGCACCTTCTTTGCTGTATTCTTATCAAAACTGATGAACCCATTACATCGACTCCAGGCTGAGGGACTGATTACTTCAAACTTCACCATTCTTCCTCTCATACTCTATTTGTGGGAAAGATTTTTGACAAAGGGACTCTTGCTGTTCTTCTCTGAACGTTTTCAATTGTTTTTTGTTCATTTAGTAATATGGAAACAAGAAATGCTCCGTAAAATCAAAATGGGGACCTTCAAGTGATATATAAATTTTTAGTACAAACTCTGAATTAAAGTGAATTATGTTGTTTTCAGGTGACTCATGTTGATCCTAGGTGACGTCTAATGAAGTTTTTGGTAACCAAGAATGACCCCAGGAGACATCTGATGACTCCAAGGTGACCCCTTTCGACTTTAGACGTGTATTCCCGTGTGATTTGTGTTGACCGTAGGCCATGAATGTTCACCGTGCCCGTGCCATAGGGCCGTAAACGATACATCACTGGTACCAACTCTGATACTCCTTCGGGAGCAACTGCCAGGTCACCACATTGAGGAGACCCGGACCAGACTCGTCCTGGCAAATCTATATGAACATGACCGTAGGTGACTTCTGTTGATCCCAGGCGACGTCTGCTGAATTTAGGTGATATCTGTGGACTCCAGGTGACTTCTATAGAGCTCAGATAGCTTCTGTTTAACCCAGGTGACCTCTGTTGACCCAAAGTGACTTCTGTTGAACCTAGATCGCTTTTATTGATCTCTGGTAATTTTTGTTGAACCGAGATGACTTCCGTTGAACCCAGGTGACTTCTGTTGAATCCCTGCGACCTGTGTTGAACCCAGGTGATCTCTGTTTAGCCCTGGAGTATACCTGGAGGGCGTTCCGGCGTCAACGCCCCCTCTGCCCGGTTCATGACCAGGTCTCGTAGTGGATCAGGGCGTGATCAGCCAGGCTGTTACTGCCGACGGCACGCAAACTAACGATGAACCACATCAGGACTGATCAGGTACTGACTTGAGGCCTGATGACATATCTAATAGTGTCTTCTGATTGACTGAGAATTCATGTGTTGGCCTCAGGTGGCTTCCGATTGCCCCAGATGACTCAGGTAACCCCTTTTGATAATTGGTGACTTTTCTGGAGGGGTTCAAGCGAACCATGTTAACCTCAGCTGAACACTCTCGACCTCAGGTTACCTTTGATGACCCCACGGGTCTTTTATTGACCCGTGGGGAGTTTTATTGGCCTCTTGTGTACTTTAATGTAGTTAAATGGAATAAAATACCGAAATGGAAAAAATCAACATAAATGCAGTAAAATGAGATCTTTCACTGACAACGTTTCATCCTCACAGTGGACTTTAACAAGTCACTTGATAGTCCAATGTGTGGGCGAAACGTAGTCGTTTCAGTGGTCAGTCGTCACGTGAGGTCACAGACCCTGAGCTGCTTTGGGGATTAGCGTGGACGGTTACAAAGCATGGCTTGCTTCTGCAGTGTTTTAAAAATTGAGATTGGAGAGATGAAGGAGGAGGTCTTGCTTCTCCAGGAGGAGATTAGGAGGCTGAAGGTCCACCTCAGTGGGTCTGGGAGAGAGTGTGAGGTGGCTGGAGTTGTGGGGAATGAGGCTTCTAGCAGTGAGGTGCATTCTGTCTCTCGCTGTGAGGAGGCTGTAGGTGGGGAGGTAGCAACGGCTACCAGCAGTGAAGTGCAGCCCAGCACCTGCTACAAGTGGCGAGTGGTTCACAGTAATGGGAGGCACATCAGAGTAAGGAAAGTTAAGAGTGAAGATCTGAAGGTAGGAAATCGCTTCTCTGTTCTTCAGGATGAATGTACTTCAGTGGCCAGTGAAGGTAAGGGTACTACTGCCCCTGCTAATGGAGGTAAGTGCATTCTTGTGGTTGGTGACTCTCAGGTAAGATATATTGACCGTGCTTTTTGTAATAGGAATAAGAAGATGAGAGATAGAGTGTGCTTCCCTGGAGCTGATGTTGGGGACATAGTCAACAGGCTGGATAATATCGTGTCAGGTAATGGGAACAAGCCCATTATCTATCTCAGTGCTGGTGGAAATGATATTGGGAAGGGTAGGAGAGAAGAGCTGCTAGATAAGTACAGGTCAGCTATAGATTTCATTAAGTCTAAGGGAGGGATCCCAATCATATGTAGCATCTTGCCTAGAAGGGGAGTAGGAAATGAATGGTTGTCTAGGGCAATTGGTGTAAATTGCTGGCTAGACAGATACTGCAAGGAACTTGCAATCCCATTCATTGACAACTGGAACAACTTTTATGGCAAACATGATGTGTATGCAAGGGATGGGGTACATCTCTCTGGGGCTGGGGTGGTAGCACTTGCAGACTCGATTGAGAAGGCCATTGGTGAAATGCCTATGATTTTAAACTGATAGAAGATAGAGGTATGAGTGTGTGGGGGAAACAAGCAGGTTGCAACACTAGGGTTCGAAACAGTAAATGTATAAAAGGCATTCAGCATGAAGTTATAAAAAACAATAGATCAGGTCAGCAAACAAAGGGGGACACCAGAGGGCAGCAAGGGACTAGCTCCCTTAAGGTTTACTATACTAATAGCAGGAGTGTAAGAAATAAGATAGATGAGCTAAGATTAATTGCAAGTGCAGGAAACATAGATATTATTGCTATAACAGAGACCTGGCTCAATCTGAAAGATAGAGAGATGCCCTCTGAATGTCACATACAAGGCTATAAATTATTCCACACTGACAGGGTCAACAGGAAAGGTGGTGGAGTAGCGATGTATGTCAGAGACAATTTAAATTGTTGTGTCAGACAAGATATAAAATTAGAAGCGTCAGCCACTGAATCTGTTTGGTTACAGCTTCTCGAGGGCCGAGAAAAACTAATTTTGGGTGTGATTTACAGGGCCCCCAAATCTTGATAGGGAGTGCAGTAAACTTCTATGGGACGAAATTCGTAAGGCATCTACAAACGAAAATGTTGTGCTAATGGGAGATTTCAACTATAGACAGATTGACTCGAGCAATTTGACAGGAAATTTAGAGTCAGGTGACTTTCTTGATACGATCCAGGATTGTTTTTTAAAACAGTTTGTGACAGAGCCAACTAGGGGAAATACCTCCTTGACTTGGTTCTTGCCAGTAGGGAAACACTAATTAATAATCTTGAGGTTAATGATGAGCTTGGGGAAATTGATCACAAATCACTCAGTTTTAATATATCATGGAATTCCCCTAATAATGGCAATCAAGTCTCTGTCCCTGACTTCCGCTTGGCTGATTTCATAGGACTGAAAAATTACTTAGGTGGGCTGAACTGGAATGACCTGACTAAGGGTCAGGTAGGTGGTGATGGATGCCGATATGACGCTTTCCAGGGCATAGTTCTAGCTGCTCAGTCAAATTATGTTCCAAATAGGGAAATCAGATCAAACAAAAATGATCCTAAATGGATGAACAATAGATTAAAATATCTAATTGGTCAAAAGAGAGGCATATATAGGCAAATCAAAAGAGGAGAGGGGCAATTAAGAAATTGATATATTCAGTTAAAGAGAGAAATAAAAAAAGGAATTAGAAAAGCAAAAAGAGATTATGAGGTTAAAGTTGCAAGAGATTCGAAGACTAACCCAAAAGGATTCTTTCAGGTATACAGAAGTAAGATCAGGGACAAGATAGGCCCACTCAAAAGATCCTCAGGTCAGCTCACTGACAGTGATAAGGAAATGTGTAGAAGTTTTAACACATACTTCCTCTCAGTTTTTAAACAGGAGGATACCAGCGATATTCCAGAAATGATAAATTATGTGGAACAGGACGATAATAAACTGTGCACGATTAGGGTCACAAGTGACATGGTCCTTAGGCAAATAGATAAATTAAAACCTAACAAATCCCCAGGCCCTGATGAACTGTATGCAAGGGTTCTAAAGGAATGTAAAGAGGAGCTTAGCAAACCTTTGGCTAATCTTTTCAACATACCACTACAAACTGGCATGGTGCCAGATAAGTGGAAAATGGCAAATGTGATACCTATTTTCAAAGCAGGTGACAGGTCCTTAGCTTCAAACTATAGACCAATAAGCCTAACCTCCATAGTGGGAAAATTTATGGAATCAATAATTGCCGAGGCAGTTCGTAGCCACCTTGAAAAGCATAAATTAATCAACGAATCTCAGCATGGTTTTACAAAGGGGCGTTCCTGCCTTACGAATTTGTTAACTTTTTTCACTAAGGTATTTGAGGTAGATCATGGTAATGAATATGATATTGTGTACATGGACTTCAGTAAGGCTTTTGACAGGGTCCCACATCAGAGACTATTGAGGAAAATTAAGGCACATGCAATAGGAGGAGAAATTTTTTCCTGGATAGAGGCATGGTTGACAAATAGGCAGCAGAGAGTTTGCATAAATGGGGAGAAATCAGAGTGGGGAAGCGTCACGAGCGGTGTTCCACAGGGGTCAGTGTTGGGCCCCCTGCTGTTCACAATATACATAAACGACATAGATGAGGGCATAAAGAGCGACATCAGCAAGTTTTCCGATGACACCAAAATAGGCCGTCGAATTCATTCTGACGAGGACATTAGAGCACTCCAGGAAGATTTGAGTAGACTGATGCAGTGGTCGGAGAGGTGGCAGATGCAGTTTAATATAGACAAATGCAAAGTTCTAAATGTTGGACAGGACAATAACCATGCCACATATAAACTAAATAATGTAGATCTTAATATTACGGATTGCGAAAAAGATTTAGGAGTTCTGGTTAGCAGTAATCTGAAACCAAGACAACAGTGCATAAGTGTTCGCAATAAAGCTAATAGAATCCTTGGCTTTATATCAAGAAGCATAAATAATAGGAGTCCTCAGGTTGTTCTTCAACTCTATACATCCTTGGTTAGGCCTCATTTAGATTATGCTGCACAGTTTTGGTCACCGTATTACAGAATGGATATAAATGCTCTGGAAAATGTACAAAGGAGGATGACAAAGTTGATCCCATGTATCAGAAACCTTCCCTATGAGGATAGACTAAGGGCCCTGAATCTTCACTCTCTAGAAAGACGTAGAATTAGGGGGGATATGATTGAGGTGTATAAATGGAAGACAGGAATAAATAAAGGGGATGTAAATAGTGTGCTGAAAATATCTAGCCTAGACAGGACTCGCAGCAATGGTTTTAAGTTAGAAAAATTCAGATTCAGGAAGGATATAGGAAAGTACTGGTTTGGTAATAGAGTTGTGGATGAGTGGAACAAACTCCCAAGTACAGTTACAGAGGCCAGAACGTTGTGTAGCTTTAAAAATAGGTTGGATAAATACATGAGTAGGTGTGGGTGGGTGTGAGTTGGACCTGATTAGCTTGTGCTACCAGGACGGTTGCCCTGTTCCTCCCTTAAGTCAAGGTGACCTGACCTGACTAGGTTGGGTGCATTGGCTTAAGCCGGTAGGAGACTTGGACCTGCCTCGCATGGGCCAGTAGGCCTGCTGCAGTGTTCCTTCGTTCTTATGTTCTTATAAAGGATCGCATTATACTGCATTTGTGTCTATTTTGCCATGAACTATAATGGAACTAGATGATCTCTGCTCGCCTCAACGTGACCTCTGCTGATCCCAGATGACTTTTACTGAGCACAAGAGATGACCTCTGTTGACCTTTGTTGGGTGTTCGGAATTACTTACCAGCGGTGGCGGCGCCGGAGGCAGCCACTGGGTATCACGTTTAATTAGCAACGTTTTTAGCACTATAGTCATTCCTGCACACGTTGACTAGAAAAAAATGTGTCGTGTAATTTATTATGAACGAAAATGTCGACAGTATTAAAAAAATAACATTCCTAGGATAATTTCCTCGTAGAAATTCTAATTAATTTTATATGAGGGGTCTCTGGTGTAAGAAATGAGAAATAAAGTATACTTTTGTGGGTTGATTATTCAGCGTTATTCAGCTAGGACGACCAGGTTATTCATCAAGGCCTACCAGTTAGGCAACTAGAATGACTAGGTTATAGAGCTAGAACCACTGGATTATACAGAGTTACAGTAACGTGTCCAAATCTCTGGTTTATATGCAGATCAAAGTATAAGAAGGTGACAATTTAATGAGTGAAACACACGTACAACACCTGGGCATCTCTGAGACTCGTCGTCCACTAGGGAGGCTTTATCACTAATACAGAGGCATGAGAAAGGAAACTTCTGCAGGGGAACCAGTGAGGTGAAGTAGTGATGGCGTAGTAGCAGTAGTGGTCACAGGAGCGTATGCAGGACTAGGTAGGAAATAAATGGAATAAAATGGAAATATAAACACATAAACAGTATATGATCCTTTATTGACAACGTTTCGCCCACACAGTGGGCTTTATCAAGTAACAAACAGATCTGTTTGTGTTTATATTTTCCAGGGCTAGCTATTGAACATAAGAAAGAATGAACACTGCAACAGGCTTACTGGCCCATACGAGGCAGGTCCAAGTTTCCTACCGGCTTAAGCCAATGCCCTAACCTAGTTAGGTCAGGTCACATTCACTAAAGGAAGGAGCACGGCATCTGACCTAGTAGCACAAGCTAGTCAGGTCCAACTCACACCCATCCGCACCCACTCATGAATTTACCTAACCTATTTTTAAAACTACACAACGTTTTAGGCTCTATAACTGTACTGGGGAGTTTGTTCCACTCATCCACAACTCTATTACCAAACCAGTGCTTTCCTATATCCTTCCTGAATCTTAATTTTTCCAACTTGAAACCATTGCTGCGAGTCCTGTCTTGGTTAGATATTTTTAGTACGCTATTTACATCCCCTTTATTTATTCCTGTTTTCCATTTATACACCTCAGTCATATCCTTCCTAATTTTACGCCTTTGTAGAGAGTGTAGATTTAAGGTCCTCAGTCTGTCCTCATAGGGAAGATTTATGATACATGGGATCAACTTTGTCATCCTCCTTTGTACGTTTTCCAGAGCATTTATATCCATTCTGTAATACGGTGACCAAGACTGTGCAGCATAATCTAAATGAGGCCTAACCAAGGATATATAGAGTTGAAGAACAACCTCAGGACTTCTATTATTTATGCATCTTGATATAAAGCCAAGGATTCTGATAGCTTTATTGCGAACACTTATGCACTGTTGTCTTGGTTTTAGATTTCTGCTAACCAGAACTCCTAAATCCTTTTCGCTGGCCATCACAGAAGTGTATGCAGGGCTAGCCAGGAAATTTTATTTACTGGCCTAGCTAGGAGAGATGTTATATACTGGCCGTTGCAGAAGCGTATACAGGGCTAACTGTGGGAATTGTTAGGTGCTGGCCGTTACAGAAGCGTATGCAGGACTAATTAGGGAAGATGTTATATGCTGGCCGTGGAAGTAGTCAATCTGAAATACAATATAGTAGGAGCAAAAGAATGCAGTTCTCCCCTCAATACAAGCCACTCTGAGACTAATTGTGCGGCATCTTTCCCTTGTATCACCAAAATGTGAGCAGTAGATAACTGGTTCAGAACCATTCTTCTCTGTATTAGACTGAGCAAGCCACTGGCTGGCGAAACGTTTTCCATAAAAAAAGATACCCAGTGTTGCACAAGCACCAAATTCATCAAAACATGGGCAGGGTGTCTTATAAATTACTGTTGCCCATCTTAGATCATTTCATGTGTATGTTGGAGGATAACAGTATCAAACATAAGTTAGTGATTTGCTGTGGCTTACAGCATTCATGTGTAGTAAAAAATATTTAAAAAAATAATTACGGAGCTATCGTTAGTAATACTAAATTTAGTGACATCAAAATAATCGATGGTAATTTCTTGCAATAAGTAATTTCATAATATCGCTCGTCGATGCAATGTTCGGAATTTTTCCCAGCATATGTTGGGGGAAAGATGTAGATGCATCATATTATGGCATAAAAATAAGTATTTCATTTCACATGGAATTAACCAGGGAAGAAGCACCTTGAAGAATGAGACACTTGTGCAACATTTGGTAATCTTTATTGAGGAGTTTGAAGCCATTGGCGGGCGAAACGTTTCCTCAATAACGATTTCCAAATATTGCACAAGTGTTTCTTCATCTTGTTAGTTTCCTGCTGCTCTCTTTTCCATTAGCTTGAATGGTACACATGTCGACAAGACTGGCTTTTAGTGCAGTGCCTTCTCCCTGCCACCTTTCCTACATATAGGTACTATGTTCGCTGTGTTCTAATTTACTGGCAACTGTGTTGTGTTTGATAAATTAGACACATGTGCAACTCTTGGGTATCTTTATTGAGGAAACGTTTCGCCACACAGTGGCTTCATCAGTCCATACATAGGAGAAACTTGAAGAACAGGAGGAGAATGAGGTAATCAGTCCCTCAACCTTGAGTCGATGTGTTCAGTCCATCAATCTTGAGTAGAATACGGCAGATGAGCGGAGAAGCAGCACAACCTACTTCCACATTGAACAAATGTGACACTACCTATGACTGCTACACCTCTCCTGCCATACGGTTTATAAGCTGCTTCTCCGCTCATCTGCCGTATTCTACTCAAGATTGATGGACTGAACACATCGACTCAAGGTTGAGGGACTGATTACCTCATTCTCCTCCTGTTCTTCAAGTTTCTCCTATGTATGGACTGATGAAGCCACTGTGTAGCGAAACGTTTCCTCAATAAAGATACCCAAGAGTTGCACATGTGTCTAATTTATCAACATGTCGGTTCTTTGAACCATTCATCTGTCTTGTGTTTATTTAGTTGTTGATCATAGTGGGTCAGTGCTTCTGCTCTCTCACGTAGAATCCATGGTGACACCTAGTCAGGTCCCACTTTGCCTTTGATGTATCCAGCTCAGTCAGAAGTTTCTATTTTACCTCTTTCCCTGTTGCGTGTATAGTGTCCAGTGTCTTCTGGTGTACTCTTTCCCTTAGGTTTTCTGGCATTGCACTTGTTTACAAAGAGTCAGCATCAAAATACAATGGACAAAGCTCAAAAGTGTGCCCGTTATTGTGGTGAGAATATTTTTTTATCGTTTTGAATTTGAATTCTGAGTGTGAGAGTATTTGTATTGGGTTATACATACAGTGCTAAGTAGAGAAAACCTCTTTAAATTGTTAATTCAGTACTTCACGGGCTTCCTCGTCATTTTCCGTCAGATCTCCTGTCATTTTGTGACAGTAAAAGGCTAAGCAACTCGCATGATGTGAAGCAGTTTTGGTTCATACTTGTCCTTGGTTGCTGTGTCGTTCTCAGATTGTCCCATCTCTCTTCTCACCTTTGCGTATTCATTGCTGGCTGAACTGCTCACTTCTCTGTTCCGGTTCGTCTTTAACTTCTAATAGTTTTCCACTCTTTTACATTTCTCTTTTCTTTGCCTCTGCATATTTGGTTGAATCAAAAGCGCTGTTGTCTTTTCTTTTATTTCTTATTCTTTGTTTTGGTATGAAGTTTTTTCCTTTGCCTTCTTGCACTTACCATTTACGTCCTCCATCATCTCATCCACTGTCTTTTCTTCTAGTTTCCTTTCCCACTGCACATCATTCAAGAATACCCTCATTCCTGGAGAGTTCCCACTTGCCAGTCTTCCCTCTACCTTTAGTTCCACACGGTGTTCGAAGTTCATTTCTGCTTGGTCGCTGGCGTCAAGGAAACTCTCCTTTTCTCTTTCTCCTATGTCGGACGTATTTGCGGTAAATACTAGGCCCAGCCTTGTTGACTCTCTTTCTTTCTTCCCCCTCTTCCTCTCTCTCTCTCTCTCTCTCTCTCTCTCTCTCTCTCTCTCTCTCTCTCTCTCTCTCCCTCTCTCTCTCTCTCTCTCCCTCCCCCTCCATATTCTTCGGCACAAAAGTGACCACCACCGTCAACTTAGCCCTCCACGGTTCTGGTCTGCCATGTAGGTCCTAATTCTTTCAGTCTATTTTTTGCCACAGTCTCTTGTTAAGCGGTGGGTTGTATATAACTGCAACTACTACTTTGTCTTCCAGGATTAATTGAGCTCACTATAAAATCGTGTCTGTTCATCCCTCTCACAACTTTGAAACTCCACTGATTTCTGATCAGCAGAGCCACTCCTCATCCTTCTCCATTTACTCTGTCTTTTCTCATCGTGTGATATCCAGCTGGAAAAATGGCATATGATATGTTGGTCAGCTTTGTCTCCACGATGACTACAATGTCTGTAGGTTACGTCAGCTGTTCCATCTCTCAGCTCATCACTCTTGTTAGATAACTCATCTGCACCGGTGTACCACTCTCTTAGCTCCTCCTGCTGTATGTTGCTCACCTGACAGGCGCGTGCCTCAGTACAGCTGTGTGGCCAGAGACAGGATTACAGGCAGGGAAGGGGGTGAGTGTGGAGAAAGGGGATGTGTGGGTGTGAGGGAGGGGGCATACTCACCTAGTTGTGGTTGCAGGGGTCGAGTCGCAGCTCCTGGCCCAGCCTCTTCGCTGGTCGCTACTGGGTCCACTCCCTGCTCTAAGAGTCTTGTCGTACCTCTTCTTAAAGCTATGTATGGAACCTGCCTCCACTACATCACTTTCCAGATTGTTTCACTTCCCTCATCACTTTGGTATCCCACATCACTTCACTTGGTATCCCTCATCACTTCTCTTGGTATCCCTCATCACTTAGTATCCCTCATCACTTCACTTGGTATCCTTTATCACTTAGCATCTTTCATCACTTGGTATCTCTCATTACTTCACTTGCTATCCCTCAACATCTCATTTGGTATCCCCTCATCATTTCACTTGGTATTTCTCATCAGTTTATTTGGGATCTCTCATCACTTCACTTGATATCCTTCATCCCTTCTCTTGGTATATTTCATCCCTTCACTTGGTATCCTTCATCCCTTCACTTGGTATCCTTCATCCCTTCACTTGGTATCCTTCATCCCTTCACTTGGTATCCTTCATCCTTTCACTTGGTATCCTTCATCCCTTCATTTGGTATCCCTCATCATTTCATTTGGTATCCCTCATCATTTCACTTGGTATCCGTCATCATTTCACTTGGTATCCCTCATCACCTCAATTGCTATCCATCATCACTTCACATGATATATCTCATAACTTGGTATTACGTATTATCTTACTTGGTATCCCTCATCACTTCACTTGGTATCCCTCATCACTTCACTTGGAATCCATCACTCCAAACTTTCTTGTATAACATGGAGACACCACATCCGAGCGGCTTAAGGGGGATACGGGTTCATGCATGTGCTTGCGTATGCATGGTTCCCATGATCAGTGTTAAACAGTCCATTGTAAGATTCCCGGAATAAGCTCGAAAACTTTTAAAATCCTCTCTCTGGTTATCTTCAGACATTCCTCACTGGTGTATATTACTGATATAAGAGTGACAGACATGAGCGAGTAGACTGTGTAAAATAGTCGGCATTTTTCCCTCTTTACAGCGCGATATATTTAAATATAGCTCCTTTGAATGATTTAAGTCATTAAGAGATGCATATTATGTTCAGGATAGTGTCGAGTAAGTTTATTTTGTGTAGATACAATATACAAATAACTCGTACATAGGAGATTGAAACTTATTACGACGTTTCGGTCCAACTTGGAACATTAAGCAATGTGGGTTATTTGTGTATTGTTCCAGCCACGATATTTTGAGTTTTTATTCTTTGTGAAGATGTAAAGTATACTATTAAAATAATTAGAAAATTTGGAATCACTGGATTCCAAGGTATAACATATTTTAGGAGTGAGGAGGAGCCAGATGTGAGTGTGGGGAAGGTGCGTGAGGCTGTGGGTAGAAAGAAAGGGGGTAAAGCAGCTGGGGTTGATGGAATCAAGACAGAAATGTCAAAAGTAATTGGGGATATAGTTTTGGAATGGTTGATGCGTGTCTTTAATAAATGTATGAGGGAGGGGAAGGTACCCAGGGATTGGTAGAGATTATGCGTAGTTCTTAAGTATAAAGGCAAAGGGGACAAAAGAGAATGCAGGAATTATCACGGAATAAGCCTGTTGAGTATACCTGGTAAGGTGAATGGTCGAGTTATTATTGAAAGAATTAAGAGTAAGACGAAGAACAGGATTGCAGATGAAGGGAAGGGGATATGTAGACCAAGTGTTTACAGTGAGCATGTAACTGAACAGCATTTAGAGAAGGGTAAGGAGGTTTTCGTTGCATTTTTGGATTTGGAGAACGCATATTATAGGGTGGGTATGGGAGCAATGTGGCAGATGTTGCAAGTGTATGGAATAGGTGGTAGGTTACTGAAAGCAGTTACGAGTTTTTATGAGAATTGTGAGGCTCAGGTTAGAATATGTAGAATAGAGGTAGATTATTTCCCAGTAAAAGTAGGCCTTAGACAGGGATGTGTAATGTCACCTTGGTCGTTCAATATATTCATAGATGGGGTTGTAAGAGAAGTGAATGCTCGGGTGTTGGCAAGAGATGTGGGATTAAAAGATAAAGAATCTAACACAAAATGGGTGTTGTCACAGTTGCTTTTTGCCAATGACACTGCTTTAGGGAGATTGTAAAGTTGCAAAGGTTAGTGGACGAATTTGGGAGGGTACATAAAAAAAGGAAATTAAAACTAAACAAAAAAGAGCAAGGTTATGAGAATAAAAAAAAAATAAGTAACTGGATATCGGACTGGAGGGAGTATGGAGGAAGTGAATGTTTTCAGATATCTGGGAGTGGACTTTTCAGCAGATGGGTCTATGAAAGATGAGGTTAACCAAAGAACTGATGAGAGGAAAAAGGTGAGTGATACACTGAGGAGTCTGTGGAGACAAATTACATTATCCATGGAAGCAGAGGGGAATGTATAAAAGTATTGTGGTATCAGCGCCCTTATATTGGTGAGAAGCATTGGTGGTGAATGTTGCAACAAGACGAAGCCTGGAGGCAGTGGAAAGGTCATAACTGAGAGCAATATAAGGTGTGAATATTATGCAGAGAATCCGTAGCTTGGAGATTAGAAGGTGCAGGGTTTCTAAAAGTATTATTCAGAGGGCTTAGGGGGGGTTGTTGAGATGATTAGGACATTTAGAGAAGATTGAACAAAATAGAATGACTTGGAAGACGTATAAATCTGTAGTGGAAGGAAGGCAGGATAGGGGTTGTCCTAGGCAAATGGGTAAAGTTGTGTGTGAGGGGCTTATACTTCCAGCAGGCGTGCTGGAGAGTGGAGGCAAATGGTTTTTAGGACTGAAGTGCTGTTGGAGTGTGAGCAAAGAAACATGAAGGGATTCAGGAAAACCTGCTAGACGGACTTGGAGCCTTGGAGGTGGAAAGTGCAGTGCCTTCACTCTGAAGGAAGGGTGTTGATATACTGCAATTTTTTAACTGTAGTGTCAGCACGCCTCTGGCAAAACAGTGATGGAGTGAGTGATAATTAAAGCGTTTCTTCTTTTTTGGTCACCCAACTTTGGTAAGAAACGACCGATATGTTAATAAAAAATATAAAAAATGAACTGGGAAATGCCTCTTCTTCTCTTCAAACTTTCCCCAACGGTAGGTCTTACTAAAAGAGAGTATGGCATTCACTTTTTGCTTCGTAAGTTTAAATTTGTCAGTTTCGTTTACCATATTTCATTCAATAACTGAATAATCCTCTTCTGTTAGGCTTCAAAACTCTACATACTTGTGTCACTAAAATCACATTTGGCTTCTTTGTTCTGGAAAAGTTTCACCAGCCAGTGGCTTCTTGCAGTCCAATGCAGAGAAAGATGGAAGATGAGAAGGATTTTAAGGTAATCACTCCATCGGCCTTGAGTCGATTTGATTACCCCATTGCATTGGACTGAAGAAGCCACTGGCTGGTGAAACTTTTCCAGAACAAAGATACCCAAATATTGCACAAGTATCTCATTTATCAACTTGTCGGTTCTCTATTCCATTTATTCACAAATTTCTCTCTATTCAAGGCTCCTTTTCTGCTGAGGACGGGCTATAGGACCCAAGCGGGTTTGACGTTTGTATTTTCGAATATAAAGATATTGATGAGGCCGAAATATGCAGAGCCTGAGGCTCTGTGCTTGACTTTCCATTTAAATGGGATTTACTTGTTCATATTACAGAACTGAAAGCAAACCAGGAATGACAATTCAAATGTATTTAATTTCGTATGCGTGAAGCTTGACTGAGCGTGAAAACGAGAAAGCACATTTTGAAGAGCATTTCTTGCACACAGTAGTAAAGTTCCTTCAGTCAGATTTTTCGAAATAGTTTCCAGCCTCTCGGGATTTTAATTAAGATTCCATCAAGTTTTTGGGAGTCTCGCCAAGACAAGCTAAGGTAAATACGAGTGTTGTTGATGTGGGGAGAGAGAGAGAGAGAGAGAGACAGGGAGGGGGAAAGAATGAAATGGAATATAATCAGCCGTGATTTATTATTCAGTAGTGAAATGATATGTTTAAGGTTGAAATCTGAATCTAAACTGACAAGACGAGCTTCCAGAACTTGAAATGCATGCTGTGTTTGCTAGATATACTATACTTCAAAGGTCTGTGATGCACTAATTCGTTCTTTCTTTGAGTACAGTGTATATCACTTGCTTCGATTCCCTGACTCATCTCTCTCCTTAACTTCGCCTGGTTGAACCTGTTTTTTTTTTTATTTTAATGGAGCCTTTAAAGCTGGTAAAAATGTCAGTGATGTGATTATTTTCATACAAAGGAAATGTTTTGAAAGTCCTGCACCTGATTCAGCTTCGTGAACAGGAAGAAGACATCTGTTATACCAAAGAATGAGCAGTCATAGTCAGTTTTACTTTGTACCCTTCTCTATGACATCACTTCATCATTGTTTATATGTTTTGCGAGTGATTCAAACATGAAACAGTATCTCGCAACATATAAACATCAGAAGTAGCAAGTTTGTTGACAGGACGAAAGCTTTGATCTACATATGCTGCCAACAACACCGGATAATTTGATCCCTTCCCTCACTTTGCTCTCTTTCTTTCCTTTCTTCAATTCTGCAGATCTTTTTACATTTCCTTCCTTCCAGTACTTTCCCTCATGTCCCTTAACTCCTCTCTTATCTTTTACCTCTCACTTTTCCTTCTTTTATCTCCTTCGATTCATTACATTTCTCGCTCGCTTCCCTCTCTCTTCTCCTTCCCCCCCCCCCTTATATGCCCCTCCCTCCCTCCCTCCTTTCTCTCTTTAGACTCAGTTCCCTTCTTAGTCGCTCTTCTCTCTTCCCACTCCCTACCAATTGTCTTCCTGCGGCCCAGGTCCTGGGATGTAGGGACGTGGTACGACTCCCAAGAGCTCTCCAGAGGCCTTCCACACTTTTGGCTGCCTTTCCACTTTCCCGGGGTAGTTATGGTGGAAGTGGGCCCGTGGTGATGAGGTGAGGTTGTGGTTGTGAAATGGTGTGGTGGGTCGAAGTTGGTTGGGTGGGGTTTTAGTTCAGATTGGGAGGGGTTGTACGAATGATGGTGGAGGTATTGTAGTGGTATTAACAGTGAAGGTGGCAAAAGGGCTAGCTAAGGTAGGAATGAGGGTGTTAATGGTGGTGAAATTTGTTGTGGTCCACTGCCTATGCTGCTTACAAATATTTTGATTGCTGTTGAAAATTACACTGCTCTCCCGATAGCTATTTACACAGTATTTTGGGGGGAATTCTGTATCAAAACTTTTAAATACAACTTTGATTTTAAAATTCTTAAGTAAAGAAGGTATATCAAGAAAGTTTTCATGGTAAAGAGATCCAACATACTTTTGGCTCAGTATATTTTACCAAATACAATTATGATTTTCTATCAAACTCTGTATAACATTTATCAGATATTTTACATTGATTATTATGCTAACTCCATAAGGATCATACACAGTCAAGAAATTTTAAAGTGAATTTTATACAAATTCGGGCTTATTAAAGTATAAAAATAGGTTAAACTTATAAAAAAAAAACACCAATTTTACTTGATAAAATGACTTAGCAAACTGTTAGTGCTGTGCTAGATGTGACAGTAGCTGGGGTTACTTTATTTTTAAAAATGGTATATAATAAAAACTTGAAGAGTAGGACACAGGTATTGCACATGTGTCTTATCATTGTTAATCTCTTGAGAATTATTCTCATTCGCACTAAAGAGCAAACCTCACCTCGTACCTTGTTCTTGTGTGGCTTATTTCCAGCATATTTTCCCCTCAGGGAAGGTTCCTTGATGCTGGTGAGAGGCTCTTGATTTAGGGAATTGGATCTGTGCTCCAGTTCCTTGAATTAAACCTGAATAC
>NC_091355.1:14979601-15002101 GCF_038502225.1 Cherax quadricarinatus | reverse complement strand
GGTGCTGTAAAAGAGCTTTCCTTGGATTCAGTTAGTGACTGGTGCCACATGGCAGAGGCATTTAAGAGGTCAGCTTCAGTGTGAGCTTTGCTGAAGCCACAGTGACGGTCGCAAAATAGAGATTTATAGAGGAAATTATGTAATAAGTCGCGATTTATTTTTGAAGATTTCTGCTAGGGCTTCGGTGATTTAACACTGGTCTGTAGTTGTTGTTCCAAGCTCTCTCGGCTCTTCATTTATGAACAGTTATTCATTTTTTGCACAGAGGACCATTTTCTGTGTTAGAGTTGACATTTACGAGTTAAAGGCAATGATAGCTGGTAAACACACGGCAGTCTTGGGCTCGTGTTATCTGGACCCACAGCCTTAACTTGTTCCAGGGATTTAAGGAAATATATCTCTTCCTCATTGCAATTTCCACCAACCTTCATTATTCTTGCATTGAGCCATGAAGGTTGACTACCATGGCCAGGGACTGTCATCTTGGCAGCAAAATGTTTAACAGACATGTCGGTCTTCCTGCAATCGATCAGCGGGAGAAACCTACTCCCATGTTTACCAGCGAGGAAGAAAACAATGGACCAGATCTTTTTCTTGGAGGTTCTAATCGAAAACGATATCGATAGATTTAATTTCTAGATCTATCGTAAACCATCATATTGTTCATGCTCTAGAATTTTACTAGCATCACAACGACAAAAGCAAGAGTGGAATCCTCACTTTCGCGTCTCTCGAGGAAGAAAGAGATTACTTTAATTAAGTCATCGCCGAACTTCACTATCCACAATATTTCATCACTAACTATAAGAAGAAAGCCGAGAACATATCACGCAACTCCAGTCCCGACACTACACCCAGTAATTACATTGTACTACTTATCAACAAGAACGCCGGTACTCTTTCCAGTACTTCATCGTTACAACAACTGACTCGTATATTCCTTATTCCAGCTGAAGAGGCTATGTAATGATATTGGGTCTTTGTTATATTTTAAATTGTGTTTTTTTTTTTTATCATTTCTCTTTATTTTTTGTAAAAGGATTTTTGCAGAGTTAGGTTAATGGTTACTGCCTATATTTGCAAGCTGAGTGCATGTCCTTATCTCAACTCATTTAAAAGCCTTCCCTAACATTACCTTTAAAAAATTATATTATGAAATGGAAGGTTAGGGAATAGTATGAATTTGGAATCAGTTGTAGCCAGCGATATCATTTGGTCAGTTGAATTTATTTCTTTATAGTTACTATGCTGTATGAATATATTCTACACTTAAGTCATTCTAAAATTGTTTTCAGATGAAATGATTTTTGAGCTACTGTTTGCTGCCGTTTTGCAACACTGAAGCTGTCTGTTAGGTGAACCAATATTGGCTCATTTAACAGACAGTACGGCTGCCCATTTCTTTCATGTGTTGAAGGTTCTTCTGAAGTGATAGATCGATCTAGGTCGCGTTCAGGCGAAAGGTAAGTCATCTCGTACGGTTCTCACTTCTGCCTAAAGTCGTGGATGAGACGGGGAGTAGGCAGTCCAAGAAAGTATTAAGTACTCAATGTGTGAGCGCATTTGCGCCTCGTACGAAGTTTCTACAGGTTCTACTTTCGAGATGTTACTAGTGTTATTAGTTTCTTGGCTGCCTTGATTGTAAGATATACTATATGATTCTTCATGGACGTTATGGGGTCACATTTCTTTCCTATAATATCCACTTCATCTCTGGGTTCTAACACTTCCATGCATTCTCATTACTTCACTAATATTAACATCATGCTGCTTAGAGATCGACATCATTTGTGTTTTCTCAGAAAAAAATATAACCTGCTATCGTTTCTTTAGGTTGATATAGCTGTAATATGGTTGATGGCTCAGAAAGCAGCTGGTTTTTTCTTACATAAGTAAATGTTAGTCTTGAAAATAATACCATAGTGAAAATAGAAAATAGAACCTGAGTGCTTTCATGTGTTTACATATCTTCAGAGGATGTGTGTAAGCATATAAAATCGCTCAGGTTTATTTCTTATTTACACTGGTATATTTTTCATATTTTCAGTCAGGTGTTTTATCGTAATATCTTCCATGTTGAAGTCGCATACATAGGCATAGGAATGTGGGATGAGAGGAAGTAGGTCAGTGAAGCAGACTATATAACAACGGACCAGGCACTCTTCCTTGTGGAACACCGGTTTGCAGATTTTGTCCCATTGAAAACTAATCTCGGAGATCTATCTTGAAGGCAATTACTAAGGTGTAGCGCAGAGCCAAAGACTCCAAGTGCTTGCAGTTTTGTCAAGAGTCCGTGATGTCAAACTTGGTTGAAAGCACCATCAGTGTTCAGTGCTGCTACACAGCTGATCTTGGATTCATCCAGTGAATGATGCCACATAGTGGAGAGATTTAACAGATGAGCTGCGGCTCAGCCTTTTCTTAAGTCATACTGACAGTCATAAAAAGCTAGTGATAGTCAAGACATACTTTTACCGTGAGATTGTCTCAGTAATTTTGCTTTTAGTTGACAGGAGTGACAGTAACATAATTACTGTGTATATCTCTGTTCATTTTTTCTTGAACAGGGACTACAGTTGCTTCTGAATTCTGCAGCGCGGGGAAAACATGTGCCTTTTTCCATAAAAGTTATTTACACTGTGCTAGGCAGTGTTAGAAGATGCGAGCTAGTTTCCGATACTATCTGGTCTGTACATCTACTTAGCAATCATAGGCTCATCTTATGAAGCCCACGTCTCTCTCTCTCTCTCTCTCTCTCTCTCTCCTCAATATTTCTTACTTTCCCACCTCTCCTTCCTCTTCTTCACCTGGTATCTCTCCTCACCTTATGAGCACCAGCATCCTTCTTGCCGTATGTCACTAGGTAAATGGAGCTCTGCTTTGAACTCCTTCCATAATGTCTGGCGTCGATGCCTTCTCGTCGCCAGTCTTCCTTGACATTAATGCTTTTCCCCTCTCACGATGATTCCCGCTTCCGCTCAGACTTGTCTTTTACGCTATAGTAACCAATTTAAAAAAAGTTTTTTGTATGACCAAAAAAATCTTAATCGCTAGTTTCTGTTGATGGAATGGACAAGTCACTTCTGATTCAATGGTGTGCATTTTATCAGTAGAAAATTATGTTGAGAGATATTGGAAGTTTTGTTATTATTGACTAGATTTATAATTCTTAGCGATTTTCATCTCATAATTCTCATAATCACTCATATCAAGTGTGTTTTTATTGTTCTTTATTACGTATGTCAGTAAAGGATATCGAAACAGTAGTTCACACACCAATATTTGTATGTCTCGAACAGTTCTTATTTATCTGTAGAGAGCTCTAGGGTTTATGTAGTATGTATCAGGCACATAATAACAGCTGTTAACGTGGGTCAGACTACAGGTGAGTCTAAGTTAGGTAAATGATTCGTAATTGTCCCAATGCTTCAAATCATATCTTGAATATCAACGCTATAATTTTCAATACATTTTATCAGTCATTGCACAATGCCTGATCAAACTTAACTCTCCCAAGAACAATAAATAATAATAATGTTTCTACACGTACATTATGCAACTGATATATAATGCTGTGATATACATTTGGTCCAGACGTGTTGTTGGAGAGTGTTTCTCATCGAGGGTAAAGTCACTATCAAAGTGCTTATTTTTAACAATTTATTGTGAATTTACACATTGTATTAATGGACACCATTTATTATTCATGGTCAAATTTATATTATTAAACTACACTTTATTAATGAATTACACTCTCAGTGAATTTCTTCATGAAAACCTCGCCCTGCTCAGTGGGTTTTAATCAACCCATTCACGCTACATCCTGCAACAAAAATGAAGTTTACACAGATCGTGAAAATAAACAAAATATCGCTGCTGGATTGGCGTAGCCAGGGGTCATAATGAAGGAATTCCAGAAGTGATGAGTTCCTCACCAAGATTAAAGGTGGAAGTCTAGCCCTGAGAACAGCGAGGCCGCCTGCTTCATGTGGGAGGTGGCGAGGCCGCCTGCTTCATGTGGGAGGTGGCGAGGTCGCCTGCCTCATGTGGGAGGTGGAATATGTTGAAAAGGCAAGACTCTGCCTTTGTGGGAAGAGTCTGGGGGAGCCTTTATGGAGAAGGTGAGAGCAAACATTTATGAAAAGAATGTAAAGGAGAAATTTTGAGGAGAAACTGAGGAAACATTAGCAGGCAGTCAGAGACGGAAATTTGTAGTTTAACAAAAATATGAAATAAGTAATGAAAGAAAAAAATTCACTGGGTAATTTGTGGAGTGTGTGGATGTCCGGAAACGGAAAAAGAGGGTGAGGTTTAGAGAGAGAAGAGAGAATGGATGCTCAGGCAGACGAGAGAGTAGGTACTCAGACACAGAAGAGAAAGAGACAGACAGACACAGACAGTCCAGAAACGGAGCTATTTAAGCCAAAGTCGCAAGTTTTACCAATTCGGCACGACAATATATATATATATATATATATATATATATATATATATATATATATATATATATATATATATATATATATATATATATATATATATATATATATATATATATATATAATAATAATAATAAAGGCAATGCAGTCCTCCAGAGGGCCGGCGAGTTTCGTGTAGTAAAGTGGATGTTAATAATTCACAGATCGTACAATGGATTTCAGTTCACTGTTAGACTGGTTGAAAATCATTATTACTGTAGCTGGATTAAACTATTATTATTATTCTTATTATTATTATTACTAGTAGTAGTAGTACTAGCAGTATTTATATTCTTCGTCGTCGTCTTCGAGGCTTATGTCATGACTTCAGTCATGACGATAAAATATTGGTCTTCTCGTCTCTTTGAAAAGGCTGTTTGTGTCAGGCCTAATTTATAATTTTTGTAGAAGTCTGGATATTAGTGTCCATGTGATGACTTGTGAATGCCTCTGCTAATTTCCTTCATATTTTTAACTCTTATATTTAACCGCATTATTAGCTTATGCCGCATTCTGCACTATTCCATTCGCGTACGTTGAGGTACAGGGGACTGACTGGTGGTTATGGAATCGTTCACACCTTTCTCGCATCGGACAACGATCGAAGCATATTTAACTTGATAATGTTAAGTAAAAGGACACACGTGCAAATAATGCAACATTTTTATTGTGGCAACGTTTCGCTCTCCAAAAGCTTTGTTTAACTGTTACCGATTTGACAAAGCTCCTGGAGAGCGAAATGTTCCCACAATAAAAATGTCACATTACTTGCATATGTGTCCCTTTACCTAACATATTGTCGGTAGGAACTATGCGAGTTGAACTACAGACCCACCTGTAACTGATAGAGCCTAAACTTGTATACGTCTATATATCTGATTTTTTCCTGCTCGTATGTGGCACCTTATATCCACCTTCCAAGAACATCAATGATGGGTAAGTACCTCAGATATTCCATTAGTAATTCCCTTAAAAATACTCGTCAACTGTCTTAGATTACAAACTGTGCGTACGAATTTAATTACAGAAAGATTTGTAAGTTTAATTAAATCAAATTTTCCATCTGAAATCGGTTCAGTATTTTATCTTCTTGTCTAGTTATTACGTACTTCATCATCTTTTTTCCTCTCTCTTCTAATTATCAACGCTTTTTTCTCTTCTGATTATCAGCACTGCACTTTTTTCTCTCTATCGTTTTATTCCTTTTCCATCTAAAGTTTTTGTCGGCTGATAAATTCTTTGGATATTTTCGTCCCAAAAAAATTTGTGGGTGCCAAAAAAGTAGCATCTTTTGGAGAGGTCTTCATCAGCGTGAGAATGGTAGATATGACTGTGTCTGCAGCCAAGACTGACGTATTATCTCTTGTAATTAACACGTGACTTGTGTCTTGGTAGTGATGAAAAGTAGGAGGGCAGTAGGTTATGACGAGGGCAGCAGGTTGTGAGGAGGGCAGTAGGTTGTGAGGAGGGCAGTAGGTTGTGAGGAGGGCAGTAGGTTGTGAGGAGGGCAGCAGGTTGTGAGGAGGGCAGCAGGTTGTGAGGAGGGCAGCAGGTTGTGAGGAGGGCAGTAGGTTGTGAGGAGGGCAGTAGGTTGTGAGGAGGGCAGTAGGTTGTGAGGAGGGCAGTAGGTTGTGAGGAGGGCAGTAGGTTGTGAGGAGGGCAGTAGGTTGTGGCGAGGCCGGCAGTGTCATGAGGGAAGCGGGATTTGAAAAGGCTTATAGATTTCATGTGGGTCACAGAAGTTGTAATTCAGTTGTACACTAACATATACACCTCTCGACGTATACTGGAAGAGATATAAACCTTCCAATGATTATATATATATATATATATATATATATATATATATATATATATATATATATATATATATATATATATATATATATATATATTATATATATATATATAATTTCTTTCTTTCAACACACCGGCCGTATCCCGCCGAGGCGGGGTGGCCCAAAAGGAAAAACAAAAGCTTCTCCTTTTAAATTTAGTAATATATACAGGAGAAGAGGTTACTAGCCCCTTGCTCCCGGCATTTTAGTCGCCTCTTACAACACGCATGGCTTACGGAGGAAGAATTCTGTTCCACTTCCCCATGGAGGTAAGAGGAAATAAACAAGAACTAGTAAGAAAATAGAAGAAAACCCAGAGGGGTGTGTGTATATATGCTTGTGAAATTAAGACACATGTGCAACATCTGGGTATTTTTACTGTAGACGTTTCGCCATCCAGTGGCTTTATCAATACAAATTCTAGGACATAACATATATGCTTGTACATGTATGTGTAGTGTGACTTAAGTGTAAGTAGAAGTAGCAAGATGGGGTGTACCTGAAACCTTGCTTGTTTATGAGACAGAAAAATGGACACCAGCAATCCTACCATCATGTAAAACAATTACAGGCTTTTGTTTTACACTCACTTGGCAGGACGGTAGTACCTCCCTGGGCGGTTGCTGTCTACCAACCTACTATATATATATATATATATATATATATATATATATATATATATATATATATATATATATCATCGACACCACCAGGGACCCAAGGGCAGCCACTTTCATGTTCCAGCGCCTCAGCGTCGCCATCCAGAGGGGAAATGCTTGCTGCATACTTGGTTCACGTCCAGCCTCGGAGGAGCTGGAGGAAATTCATCATCTTTGATACATTGTGCCATTGTATTCATGTTTGTTTTTTTTCTGTAAATGTATTTTGTTTATTAATAAATGTCCACATAGAATATAAATATAGGGGGTGGTAGGAGAAGAAAATATTCAAACAGCTCCGGGGAGAACCTTGAGTTTTCCCTGAGGTACGTTTATTGTCTTCTCTGAGGATGAGGGTCCCCATTCCAGCTATAGAGGTGGTACTTCCCTATATATTTATATATATATATATATATATATATATATATATACATATATATATATATATATATATATATATATATATATATATATAATAAAAAACCAGGTGTTGTTGAGGTGGCCGCGAGGTATAGTCTTATCCTTATATGCCTTCCTGTTAATCTTTTATTTTTATAGTTCCTTGATAATGTGAGAAATCACGAAATCGCTTGGAATTTCACTATTTTTTCACAGTGGTTATTCTGCATATATTTTTTATCGTTAGTTTGCAAAATGATACTCATACTGATTTTAGCGTTGTCTAATGATTCACTGGGTTTGCCAAGACCTCAGGTTGCCAGACAAAAGATAAGTTTTAGTCTAGATCAGTAAATGTTCGTTTGCTATACTAGAAATTAGCACATCTATTAATAATAAAGTATTCAACTCTTGGACCTCACAGTAAATACAATATTTTAAGTTTGCATTGAGAATATAAATAATTTTTAAACATAACATGATTTTCCTTTTTATATAGCAAAAAAAAGTATCATGAATATATCGTGTATAAATAACACGTTTATTATATATAAGACAATTATTTAACTAAGTAGTTTCATGGCAACCGAGCATTAGCATAGGGAGGTCCAAGTGCAGATCCCATTGCGTCTCCATCAGTTTGCTTATAGAATTTACTGGTAAACATGAAAATAAAATCCTGAATTGGCAAGTTGAATTCGCGGTAAAATGTCTAAATATGAATTTGTAGTAACTAGCCATAGTATAGGAACATAAGAACATAAGAAACATTGCAACAGGCCTACTGACCCATGCGGAACAGGTCCATGTCCCCCACCCCGGATTAGCCCAATGACCCACCCAGTCAGGTCACCTCCACTCAAGGATGGAGCACTGCGCCAGGCCCAGCAGCACAAGCTAGTCAGGTCCAACTCAAACGCACCCACACCCACTCATGTATTTATCTAACCTATTTTTAAAACTACACAACGTTTTAGCCTGAATAACTGTACTCAGGAATTTGTTCCACTCATCCACAACTCTATTACAAAACCAGGGCTTTCCTATATCCTTCCTGAATCTGAATTTTTCCAACTTGAAACCATTGCTGCGAGTCCTGTCTTGACAGGAAATTTTCAGCACGCTATTTACATCCCCTTTATTTATTCCTGTTTTCCATTTATACACCTCGATCATATCCCCCCTAATTCTACGCCTGTCGAGAGAGTGCAGATTCAGAGCCCTCAGTCTATCCTCATAGGGAAGATTTCTGATACATGGGATCATCTTTGTCATCCTCCTCTGTACGTTTTTCAGAGCATTTGTATCCATTCTGTAATACAGTGACCAGAACTGAGCAGCATAGTCTAAATGAGGCCTAATTGATTGATTGTCTAAATTTGACTAATAGGAGAATGAAACAATTATTGCACAGTTCCTTAGATTAAAAGTTAGATTAAACCCCTTTAAAAATTTTCAGAAATCAAAAAAATATTAGCTACTATTCTCTGTTTTTTTATGGGTGGAGGAAAAAGCATGTTCCCACGTGCACTAACTCATTAGTGCATGGATTGTTAGCACGACGGTCAGCATCACATGCTTCTGGTGCTGCTGCTGTTGTTGCTATTCCTGCTGCTGATTCAGTAATATCAGCTTTCCGGGTCACACTTCGCCATGCCGTTGCTGTTGCTACTGCTGTTCTTGATGCCGACTCATTTCTACCAGCTCTCCTGGCTCTCATTCGTTATGCTGCTGCTTCTGTTGTTCCAGCTGCTGCTGCCGTTATTGTTGCTTCTGCTGCCGTTGTTGTTGCTGCAGCTGTTGTTGCTGTTATTGCCGTTCATGCAGCTGATGCTGTTACTGCTGCTTCAGTTTTTATTGCTGCGTCTGCTGCTGCTGGTCTGCTGCTGTTGCCGAAACATCTCAACTCGTTCTCGCTGACAACAACTAACTAGAACTTTTCTCATCTTCTCTAATCCCAGACGTCTCACTTGGTGGAGGTTGTGCAGCCTCCCAAACTCTGGTTCTTTTATCTTTGTTGTTCTTATCTCAGAGACGCCCTTTGACGAAATAATGAGCGGATTAATATGCAAATATATGCTCTCCTGGAAATTTTACGATGGATTTGATGGATCCATGTGTGTGCATATGTATGTGGATGCATGTTGATGCACCTATACGTGCACTTTAGTCTCGCGAGTTGAAGATTGAGACACTTATGCAGCATATGGGAATCTTTATTCAGGAAACGTTTCGCCACACAGTGGCTTCATCAGTCCAATACAAAGAGGAAGGCGTAAGGAGAGGAGGAGTATGAGGTAATCAGTCCCTCAGCCTGGAGTCGATATGCTGTACATTCTACAAGATTGATGGACTGAACACATCGACTCTAGGCTGAGGGACTGATTACCTCTTACTCCTCCTCTCCTTACGCCTTCCTCTTTGTATTGGACTGATGAAGCCACTGTGTGGCGAAACGTTTCCTGAATAAAGATTCCCATATGCTGCATAAGTGTCTCAATCTTCAACTTTTCGGTTTTTCAAACCATTCATCACAGTCTTGCTCATGGCCCTGCGTCTTAACCATTAATCGACTAATGAATTACTGAATGCACAACGGAAGGTATTCCCGATAAGTATAGGAGAAAAGCACTTTAGAATAAACTCTCTTATAGTTTTTTTGCATAGCTCTGGGTAGAACTTTAGTGGAATGTAGACTATAATGTTTGTACTGAAGTTGAATACACACTAGTTCCAAATTCGCTGAACCGGTTTACAGTTTAACTCCGCCCATAATACGTGCTGCTTGTCACTACCAACAAACTGAAGAGATGGATAAAGAGACGAATGTAGTATAATGCGACCCTTCATTGACAGCATTGGCTACCGTCCACAGGATGGATATGGGATGTACAATACACTAGCCACTTGGGTGGCAAAATGTAAATCTATCTTCAGTGACTGCATGTCACTCGCACAGTGGGATTTATCAGATACCTGGAGTTTACCTGGAGAGAGTTTCGGGGGTCAACGCCCCCGCGGCCCGGTCTGTGACCAGGCCTCCTGGTGGATCAGCGCCTGATCAACCAGGCTGTTGCTGCTGGCTGCACGCAAACCAACGTACGAGCCACAGCCCGGCTGATCAGGAACTGACTTTAGGTGCTTGTCCAGTGCCAGCTTGAAGACTGCCAGGGGTCTGTTGGTAATCCCCCTTATGTGTGCTGGGAGACAGTTGAACAGTCTCGGGCCCCTGACACTTATTGTATGGTCTCTTAACGTGCTAGTGACACCCCTGCTTTTCATTGGGGGATGTTGCATCGTCTGCCAAGTCTTTTGCTTTCGTAGTGAGTGATTTTCGTGTGCAAGTTCGGTACTAGTCCCTCTAGGATTTTCCAGGTGTATATAATCATGTATCTCTCCCTCCTGCGTTCCAGGGAATACAGGTTTAGAAACCTCAAGCGCTCCCAGTAATTGAGGTGTTTTATCTCCGTTATGCGCGCCGTGAAAGTTCTCTGTACATTTTCTAGGTCGGCAATTTCACCTGCCTTGAAAGGTGCTGTTAGAGTGCAGCAATATTCCAGCCTAGATAGAACAAGTGACCTGAAGAGTGTCATCATGGGCTTGGCCTCCCTAGTTTTGAAGGTTCTCATTATCCATCCTGTCATTTTTCTAGCAGATGCGATTGATACAATGTTATGGTCCTTGAAGGTGAGATCCTCCGACATAATCACTCCCAGGTCTTTGACGTTGGTGTTTCGCTCTATTTTGTGGCCAGAATTTGTTTTGTACTCTGATGAAGATTTAATTTCCTCATGTTTACCATATTTGAGTAATTGAAATTTCTCATCGTTGAACTTCATATTGTTTTCTGCAGCCCACTGAAAGATTTGGTTGATGTCCGCCTGGAGCCTTGCAGTGTCTGCAATGGAAGACACTGTCATGCAGATTCGGGTGTCATCTGCAAAGGAAGACACGGTGCTGTGGCTGACATCCTTGTCTATGTCGGATATGAGGATGAGGAACAAGATGGGAGCTAGTACTGTGCCTTGTGGAACAGAGCTTTTCACCGTAGCTGCCTCGGACTTTACTCTGTTGACGACTACTCTGTGTTCTGTTAGTGAGGAAATTATAGATCCATCGACCGACTTTTCCTGTTATTCCTTTAGCACGCATTTTGTGCGCTATTACGCCATGGTCACACTTGTCGAAGGCTTTTGCAAAGTCTGTATATATTACATCTGCATTCTTTTTGTCTTCTAGTGCATTTAGGACCTTGTCGTAGTGATCCAGTAGTTGAGACAGACAGGAGCGACCTGTATTAATGTTGGTAGAATTATCGACAATATGTCGGTGATACAGCCCACTCTGTGGGCGAAACGTTGTCAATAAAGGATCGTGTTATACTGCATTTGACTTCATCTATGATCACGGTATTTTATACCATTTCTTTCCAAACATTCTTTACCCACCTTGACTTAACAGATGAGTAGTGTTAACGTTGTGACTGTCTTCTCTCTATATAATTCATGTTTATCTTATTGTAAGTTCTTCAAGGTGGACATCAAAGATTTTATTTTCAGGTCTTGGTGCTGTAGCAACTCGGTGTGTGTGCGTGCGCGTGTGTGTGTATACTGGCTTAATTATGGTTGCAGGGGTCAAGACTCGGCTCCTGGCCCCGCCTCTTCACTGAGTGCTACTAGGTCCTCTCTCTCCCTGCTCCATGAGCTTTATCATACATCTTAAAGCTATGTATGGTTCCTGCCTCCACTGCCTCACTTGCTAGACTATTCCACTTCTTGACTACTCTATGACTGAAGAAATACTTCCTAACATCCCTTTGACTCATCTGAGTCTTCAACTTCCAATTGTGACCCCTTGTTTCTGTGTCCCCTCTCTGGAGCATCCTGTCTCTGTCTACCTTGTCTGTTCCACGTTATCATGTCTCCCCTAACCCTCCTGTCCTCCAGTGTCGTGTGTGTGTGTGTGTTTACTCACTTATTTGTGGTTGCAGGGGTCCATTCATAGCTCTTGGCCCTGTGTGTGTGTACTCGCCTATTTGTGGTTGCAGGGGTCGATTCATAACTCCTGGCCGTGTGTGTGTGTGTGTGTGTGTGTGTGTGTGTATGTGTATGCTCACCAGCCAACAGGCTCTAAACTGCCAGACTAATCGACCAGGTGCTACCAATCTATCCCTTCACTGCAATGCCTTTGCTATGAGACAATGTACCCAAGCGGTGATATCCTTGCCATGAGAGCGTGTTCAATCATTTACGCTACGAGTGTGTTCGTCACACAGTAGCCGGTAAACAGAACTCAAGAGCCCAGATAAACACCCGGGTGTTACCGTATACAGGCAAGTTCCTCACATCTGCTGAAGACTTCCCTGCATACACTTATAGGCATGGTAGCGTCTTCTTGGCAATTTTTATCCACTATTAAAATGTTGTAACTTTGAACAAATATGTCGGAGGTACACTCCACGCTGCTACCTCATCTGTTTAATGCGTGTGTGTGTGTACTCACCTATTTGTGGTTGCAGGGGTCGAGTCATAGCTCCTGGCGTGCGTGTGTGTGTGTGTGTGTGTGTGTTGAAACGCTTATTTAAATCCTTGATCTGGGACAGTTGTACCGGTAGCACTAAAATTCTTTCCAGAAACATCTGTCGCTTCATCATATTTGCTGGCTAAATGAAAGACGAAAATCTTGTGGCCATCTTCCATCACAGGCGAGGCATGTTATCTTTCCCGGCGTCCTCATAGAGATACATTGGCGCTGGAAAGTGCTCTCCCTTCAAAAATTTCCGCTGATGCCATCAAAATCACATCGTATCGTGAGAAGCTTGCCAGACACGGTGACTCGGTAGCATATTTTCAGAGAGACTGATATTTCACAGTAGACCACGTACACTGCAAACATGTACACGTCCCCTAGAACCATGCACACGGGACCACGGACCACGCACAGTCATAAAAGGATCACACAGACTCGCACCACGCACCAGATCAGAAGCACTTAACTCTCCATGTAAGTAGAGAATTAAATAATGCACATAGAGCCTCAGCTCACTCAGCGACACCACATAATGTTGGGGAAGCCAGCTGAAGCCGACCATTGATCATAGTCCCCGGGAACACCAGAGTGCTCACGAATACAATCACTTACGACACCGTTATTGATAACATTTTGATCACTTCAGATAAGGCGAATCACACGTATTTGAAGTGATCAGGTACCGAAACGCCATAAGTAAAGGTGTCCAAAGTGAATACCTTCCATTTCCCTTAAATTGTTAGCAGTCATTTGCCTTCTTAATACGCAGATTGAAAGTCATTGCCATTGGTTAGTTTGTGAAGTACATCGCCGGTAGAAACCAGACGTTAAACTTGCATGTTACCTCAACACCGTAATCAGGAATATTGTAATCCCTGAAATGGAGATTAAGGTAAGGTACATCTCTGAGTATATATACTTGTACTGTTGTTCAGTTACTGGCACTGTTGTTCAACGACTTGTATTATTGTTCACTTGCACCATTGTTCAGTTACTTTTTCATTTTGCAACGAAAGTAAAGGAAAAATCCAAAATATTTATCCCTGATAGAGAAAATAAGAATTTTTTAAGTAAAGTGAACCTTTATTGAAAATTAAACTTCGGTTCTGAACCTCCATTCCGAAGATATAAGTTTCACGGTGGAGCTTTAATCAGGTTTAATTCAAGAGGGAGGTAGCTCTAATTCCTTGGATGAAGAGCATCTCACAATGGTCAAAGTGTAAATATAGTGATATTAGTATAATAAATTTGTATGTTCTTGTTATTTTTCCTGCATTTTTACAAGATGTTAGGTACTACTTTAAGACTTAGTTTTATCTTAACTGGAGTTCCTTGATGATGGTAAAAGTTTAACATTAATAGTATACAATAACGACGAGGTAATGGATTATGATACTTGTCTGACACAGCATTACCATGGTATGATTTATTTCCACTAGTGGGCCCCGCCCGTCGGTGGCATTGCCTTCAGCTGCTGCACGACATCTGACTCGAGTATATAAACGTGCATCATTTAGCCTATGTTTCACATTCATTAAGACTACGATAGTGAACACCTTCACGTCTGAGGGACTGATTACCTCATCTATTGTCTCCAGTAAATGAGCTTTGTACTGAAATGGTTTGAGAAATGTCTTCAGATCAGAGATTTCCATGTGTGGTACATGTAGCTAATTCATCATGGCAAACGCGTCTTTATCCGAAGAATTGGAGTTGTTTTCCCCATTCTTAGATAAAGCTTTTACCTCCCATTTGCCGAATGGTGTCTGACTTTCATGGGCTTAACAATTTTCCATAAATATAATAACAATAACAATTACTATTGCTACTACTACTATTACTGCTGTTTCTACTATTCCTGCTGATACTACTACTGTTGCTACTACTATTATTACTGCTATTACTACTACTATACTACTACACTATTACTACTACACTACTATTACTACTACACTACTATTACTACTACACTACTATTACTACTACACTATTACTACTACACTACTATTACTACTACACTACTATTACTGCACTATTACTACTACACTACTATTACTACTACGCTATTACTACTATACTACTATTACTACTACTGTACTACTATTACTACTACTATACTACTATTACTACTACTACTATACTACTATTACTACTACTACTATACTACTATACTACTATTACTACTACTACTATACTACTATACTACTATTACTACTACTACTACTACTATACTACTACTACTACTATACTACTACTATACTACTACTATAACTACTACTATTCTACTATTACTACTATTATTACTACTATTTCTACTATTATTACTATTACTATTTCTACTATAAATAATTAACAAAGAGTCCAATAAATATGAGATGGCAGGAAACATCAGACTGTTAAAACACACACTCATGGACGAATGAACCCAAAACAGTGTGTGTCGAGCGTGTTGCTGCTTGGTTAATGGGTTCAAATCTTGTCTACTACACTAGGGTCATCTAACCACCAGTCAAGAATACTTAATCTTTAAAGTAAGGGTTACAGTAAGCTCTGACTGTATAAGCGTTGAGAGACATACACTTCTCAGTGTATATACCCGAGTGTGTTCACGATAAGCTTCATTGAGTGAGCTTCTCTGAGTGGTTTCGCTGAGTGTTCGAAACCCAGGCTGTTTCGCCGGTATAGTCTCGACTCAGGGACGAGACCGGAGTGTGTACGTGTGCACAGTAGCTGCCCGCGGTAGTGACAAAATTGTGACAAAAACAGTGAACAGTGATCCGTCAGTGATAATCCCTTCTAGGAAAGTGCCATGATGTTGACGAAGGGCTTTTGATCCAAGGAAGTGCAAGTGCTTTCTTCTTCCTTGGATCATACCTGGCGCTGCATGGTATTATTGTATTGTTGTGTTTGTGTGATTTTTATAAAGCAGTGACAATTGTTATAAATGTTCCGTGAAATGTTCCGTGAAATGTTCCATCAATGTTCCGTCAAGTGTTCAATCAAGTGTTCCTTTAATAGTGTTCTGTTTACTGGGTTCTGTTGACCTAATTATCGAGTCGTACCGCAGCAGCCACTGAGAATAATGAATTGGTAAGTACACATTGTACTAGTTCCGTACTATCATGGTAAGTACACACTGCATCAGTTCTGTACTATCATGGTAAGTACATACAGGAAAAGGTTCCGTACTATCATAGTAAGTTCATACATCATTAATTCCTTACTATTATAGTAAGTACTCGTAATATTATTTCTGTACTGTGATGGTAAGTACACGTACATTGTTTTTGAACCGTCATTGTATTAGATATTTATTATAATGAATTACAACAACTGAAACTGCAGCCCCATTACATAACTCAAAGAACTGTAATACTTCTTAACGATGATTATATTTATACTGGTAATAATAACATTGATAATTACACAACACTAACAATGTAATTGAATCGTCACATAATTTGCATTAATTATATTTAGGTGTAATTTAATAACCGTAAATATTACCCTAATTAAATAATTGAAAATTTTTAGTTTTTAATTAATTTCACAGAAAAGAAGTTAAAACATTAAATCTCGCAATGTTAATTTTTAAAAAATTCACTTGAAACTGCTTAGTAAATGTGCTCATTAATAGTTATTAAGATACAGTATGAAGAACAAGCTTTTATGGAATTGACGTTTCGCCCAGGGTAGAGCTCAGCCCTGAGCCAAACGTAGTTTCAAAGCAAGAACTGCTGTTCATTGTGTCTCGACGTTCATTCATATCTGCTTTACGTCTCTACATCCAGGATGATTGTTGCATTTATTTTAATCCTTCCTTTTGGGATTAAAGAATCCTCGATTGACAGCTTACAGCTTGTATGACACACGTGTAACTTAATGCATGTGGACACAAATTCAGCTTACGGAAAAGTTTATCCCATGAGGAAGCTTAGTCAAGCTGTTACATACATGGTGTGTGTGTGTGTGTGTGTGTGTGTGTGTGTGTGTGTGTGTGTGTGTGTGTGTGTGTGTGTGTGGGTACTCACATAGTTGTGGTTGTAGGAGTCGAATCACAGCTCCTGGCCCCCGCCTCTTCATTGGTTGCTACTAAGTCACTTCCTGCTCCATGTGCTTTATCATACCCCTTCTTAAAGCAATATATGGATCCTCCCTCCACTACATCACTTCCCAGACTATTCCACTTCGTGACAACTCTGTGACTGAAGAAATACTTCCTAATATCCCTGTGATTCATCTGAGTCTTCAACTTCCAACTGTGACTCTTGTTGCTGTGTCCCATCTCTAGAACATCCTGCCTCTGTCCACCTTGCTGATTCTTCTCAGTATTTTATATATCGTTATCATATCTCCCCCTATCTCCTCTGTCTTCCAGTGTCGTCAGGTCAGTTTCCCTTAAACTCTCCTCGTATAACATGCCCCTTAGCTCCGGGACTAGTCTCGTTGCAAATCTTTGCACTTTCTCTAGTTTCCTTACGCGCTTGGCTAGATGTGGGTTTCAAACTGGCACTGCATACTCCAATATGGGCCTAACTTACACAGTGTACAGGGTCTTGAACGATCCCGTATTAAGATGTCGGAATGCTGTTCATAGGTTTACTAGTCGCCGCATGTTGCAGCAGTTATTTGATTGATGTGCCCGGTGTTATACTCACCTCAAGATCCTTTTCCTTGAGCTAGGTTTGTAGTCTCTGGCCTCCTAGCCTATACTCTGCGGTCTTCTTTGCCCTTCCCCGATCTTCATGACTTCGCATTTGGGGGAGGGTTAAATTCGAGGAGCCAGTTGCCTGACCAGGCTTGCAGCCTGTCCAGGTCTATTTGTAGTCCTGCCTGGTCCTCATCTGATTTAATTCTCATTAACTTCACATCATCTGCAAACAGGGACACTTTGTCTATCTCCTCTGTCATGTCATTCACATATACCAAAAATAGCACTGGTCCTAGGACTCTAATGTGGAACCCCACTCGTCATACGATCCCACGGTGATACCTCATGACGTACCATGACTCGATGTTGCCTCCTAGTCAGGTATTCTCCGATCCATTGCAGTGCCCTTCCTGTTATACATGCCTGATCCTCTAGCTTTTGCACTAATCTCTTGTGAGGAACTGTGTCGAAGGCCTTGAAGTCCAAGAAAATGCAATCTACCCACCCCTCTCCCTCGTGTCTTACTTCCGTGACCTTTCATAAAACTCCAGTAGGCTTTTGACACAGGAATTTCCTTCCCTGAATCCATGCTGGTTGTCGTTTATAAGCTTGTTCCATTCTAGGTGCTCCACCACTCTCCCCCCTCAAGGAAGGTTCCTTGATGTTGGTGAGGGGCTCTTGATTTAGGGAATTGGATCTGTGCTCCAGTTCCCCGAATTAAGCCTGAATGCCTTCCACATCCTCCCCCCAGGCGCTGTATAATCCTCCGGGTTTAGCGCTTCCCCCTTGATAATAATAATCCACCACTCTCCTTCTGATAATCTTCTCCATGACTTTGCATACTATACACGTCAGTGACACTGGTCTATAGTTTAGTACCTAGTTTGTCTCCTTTCTTAAAAATGGGGATTGCTTTTGCCGACTTCCATACCTCCTGTAGTTGCCCAGTTTCAATGGATGTGTTGAAAATTGTGGTTAGTGGTGCACACAGTATCTCTGCTCCCTCTATAAGGACCCATAGAGAGATGTCCGGTCCCACCGCCTTTGAGGTATCCAGGTCACTTCTTAGCTTCTTCACCTCCTCGGTTGTATTTCATCCAACGCCTGTTGGTATATACCATGTTGGTGTACCCCTCTGTTCTGACCTCCCAGAGTCCTTTCTGTCTCCACTGTAAATACTAACTTAAATCTCGTGTTGAGCTCGTCACATACTTCTTGGTCATGTCTTGTGAGCTCCCCACCTTCTTTCCTCAACAGCTTAGGCCCAGACTTGACTTGCGATGCTATGTCGTTTTTGTACTGTTGCTGGGCCTCCCTCCTTATCTGTGCATGCTCGTTTCTGGCTCTTCGGCTGATCACACTATTTTCCTGGGTCCTTTGTCTTCTGTAGTTTTTCCATTCTCTAGTGCACTTTGTGTTTGCTTCCCTACACCTTTGGGTAAACCAAGGGCTTGTTCTGGTCTTCCCATATTTCTGTTGCCCTTGGGAACAAACCTTTCCTCTGCCTCCTTGCATTTCGTTATATAGTCCATTTCATTTACTGACTTACTTACTAATTCTCTTTCCCACTGAACCTCCTGCAGGATGTTCCTCATACCAGTGTAGTCCCCCCTTTTGTAGTTTGACTCTTCTCATTCTACTCCTGTTACCCTCTCCACTTGTAACTCTGTTTTCAAAGCTCAGAACCACGTGGTCACTAGCTCCAAGGGGCCTTTCATATGTGATGTCCTCAATGTCCGAGCTACTCAGGGTGAACATGAGGTCAAAGCTTGCTGGTTCATCCTCCTCTCTCTCTGGTAGTGTTCCTAACATGTTGATGCATGAGGTTTACCAGTACCATATCCATCATCTTGGCTCTCTTTTGGGACCCCTATGTGGCTCCAGGTTTTCCCAATCAATCTCCTTGTGATTAAAATCGCCCATAACTAGTAACTTTGTTCTGCCCGTGTGAGCTCTTCTGGCCACCTCAGCTACTTACACAAAACTGCAATGACTACTTTGTCCCCCCAGACTGAATTGTACCTATGTAATCTCTCTCGCCAATTTCGTCCATTTCTTCCATTTCCTTAAACCCCCCTTCGGTTTTTAATGAGCAGTGCAACTCCTCCTCCCCCCCCCCCTCTGCTCCTATCTTTCCTCAGGATCTGATATCCAGGTGGGAAGACTGCATTTGTTATCCCAGTGAGTTTTGTTTCTGTGACTAGGATCTGGGGACGTCTCCTTGATTCTTTCCTTCCACTCCTGACATTTATTCCATCCACATTCGTATGCCAAAGCCTTCAACTTCTTTTATAATTCTGTGGTCTGGGGAGAACATTGAGGTTGGGGGAGTGGGAGCCCTGGTGGGGACCTGTGGGGGGTTGCTTAGGGGTGGAGTTTGTGATGAGGGGGTGGGGGCAGAAAGTACAGTGTGGGGGTTTTGCTTTAGAATGTTTGGTTGCATTGGGGTTGTCATGGTTAGGGTCCTTCTGTGGGTGGTTCTGAAGGTGGTTGTGTTTAATCTTCCTCCTGAGTTTGGGTTCTCCTGCTCATCTCCATCATTGCCTCTTGTTTCTCCTTGCATCTTTGTACCTTCTCTTCGTTTCTGCCTTCTTGTCTTCTGTCTTGGTCAAGGTTTATCCTCTGGTACCTCTGTATGTCCCTTAGTCGTGCTTTCTCTTGCAGGATCCTGTTTCAAGCCGATTCTGCCTTGAAAATCACTTTGGCTGGTTTTTTCCTCTTGCAAACCAACAAGTTCTCAGAAAATTTGTCAACTGGGTCATGTCATCCTCTCCTATTGCTTTCATGATGTTTTCAATTGCTTTCAATCATCCCATAGACAAAAACTAACCTCTCCCTTTCGTCCTCCCACTGTATTTCCCTTTGCATCCCCTGAGACGATTTAGTTCCTTCTAATGAAGCATTCCTTCAATCTCTTCTTTAGCTGATGTTCCTGTGCTCAGTGGCCTGCTGTTTTTTTTCTCCTCAGCTCTTCCTGGGCACTGCAGTGGTCTGTTAGAGCCTCTGCATATAGCTTAGCTCCTTCATTGTAATTACTCTCCTCATTTGTTCCTGATGTGCTCCTCGTCTTTTCCCAGGCTCCATGGTAGTCTGATAGGCCTTCTACATACAGTATAACTCCTTTGTTCCCTACAGTCCCCTCGTCTTTGACTGATGTAGCAGTTCCTGATGTCATGCCTGTACTGCTCTTCGGTTCTTTACTGTTTCAGATTTTTTAGTTCTTCTAAGCTCTGTATCTTAGTTGCTTCTGCTATGGCTTATAGCTCCCATTTCCTGCTCTCAGCAGCTATCCTCTCCTACAGTCCAATGGTTCTCCTTCCTGCTCTTTGGTAGCCTGTGTGTGTTACGTGTGTGTGTGTTACGTGTGTGTGTGTTACGTGTGTGTGTGTTACGTGTGTGTGTGTTACGTGTGTGTGTGTTACGTGTGTGTGTGTTACGTGTGTGTGTGTTACGTGTGTGTGTGTTACGTGTGTGTGTGTTACGTGTGTGTGTGTTACGTGTGTGTGTGTTACGTGTGTGTGTGTTACGTGTGTGTGTTACGTGTGTGTGTGTTACGTGTGTGTTACACGTGTGTGTGTGTTACACGTGTGTGTGTGTTACACGTGTGTGTGTGTGTTACACGTGTGTGTGTGTGTGTTACACGTGTGTGTGTGTGTTACACGTGTGTGTGTGTGTGTTACACGTGTGTGTGTGTGTTACACGTGTGTGTGTGTGTGTTACACGTGTGTGTGTGTGTGTGTCACGTGTGTGTGTGTTACACGTGTGTGTGTGTGTTACACGTGTGTGTGTGTGTTACACGTGTGTGTGTGTGTTACACGTGTGTGTGTGTGTTACACGTGTGTGTGTGTGTTACGTGTGTGTGTGTGTTACATGTGTGTGTGTGTGTTACGTGTGTGTGTGTTACGTGTGTGTGTGTGTTACGGGTGTGTGTGTGTGTTACGGGTGTGTGTGTTACGGGTGTGTGTGTGTGTGTGTGTGTGTGTTACGGGTGTGTGTGTGTGTGTGTGTGTGTGTGTTACGGGTGTGTGTGTGTGTGTGTGTGTGTTACGGGTGTGTGTGTGTGTGTGTGTGTGTGTTACGTGTGTGTGTGTTTGTGTTTTACGTGTGTGTGTGTGTTTGTATGTGTGTGGTGTGTGTGTGTGTGTGTGTGTGTGTGTGTTACGTGTGTGTACGTAAGAAGGGTGTGGTAGCAGGACAGTAGTAGTTAAGACATGTCAAGTGACTGCGGTGGCGAGTCTGGGAAGTGAGATTTGTTACAGTCTTAGAGATAATGCAATTTTTATTGTGTAATTGAGGACAATGAGGTCATTTACTCTATTCCCAGCGGGGGCCGTGAAATGTGGACATTGAAGAAACCCCCTATACCTTCAAAACACTTCTGAACAAACATTTTATGCCAGCAGATGCGACAACCAGAACATCTTCGTGGATCCTATGAGCATCAGCCACCCTGTGATAAACAAGAATAAAGTCTGGTTACACGAGAACCCGTTACACGGAATCACAAGTGGCTGGAGTTAACCATAAAGGGTGACGCCACGCGTGTGTGAGAACCCCATGCACACCACGAAGTGTCTTTAACACACTGTTACATAGAATAAAGACCGTTGTGTTATCTCAGTGACCGTAGCTTTTTGATGCTAAGACTAGCAAGTGTAGCTTGTTTATGTTGAGCTAAAACTCCTGGGCCTATTCAAGGTCTTTATCTCAAACTCTCATCCTACATCTCTCAAGGAAAATGAACAGCAGCTCTGGTTGTTTCCTGGCACCTCAACTACGTTCTCATTCCCTGAAGTACAGGGGGCTGCTGATATAGAATACAAGTAATACTTTTCTTGAATAGATCACCGACCGATACAAGTGTAGAGAGGTAAGCCAGAGAAATTCTCTGCCAAATGACCAAAATCTCTATTGAGTGTTCATATAACTTAGAATCTGCGTCAAGA